>NC_139556.1:11048065-11303065 GCF_965112155.1 Podarcis liolepis
GCCAAAGTTTTGCAAATACTCCCCTGAAAGGTTTGGCGGTGGAAACAGAAGGCTTTTTATCTTAGGACATGAAATCAGCCCTCGACAACTTAACCTGTGAAAAAAAAAAATTTCTAAGCCCGTGCTCACAACTTCAGCAAAAATCTGAAATTCTCCAATTCACTCAAAGATGGTGCCAACGTGTTGCAAATACTCCCCTCAAAGGTTTGGCGGTGGAAACAGAAGGCTTTTTATCATAGGACATGAAATCAGCCCTCAACAACTTAACCTGTGGAAAAAAAAATTTCTAAGCCCCGGGGTCACAACTTCAGCAAAAATCTGAAATTCTCCAATTCACTCAAAAATGGTGCTAAACTGTTGTAAATCCTCCCCTGAAAGGTTTGGCGGTGGGAAACAGAAGGCTTTTTATCATAGGACATACAATCAGCCCTCGACAACTTAACCTGTGGAAAAAAAATTCTAAGCCCCGGGGTCACAACTTCAGCAAAAATCTCAAATTCTCCAATTCACTCAAAGATGGTGCCAAAGTTTTGCAAATACTCCCCTGAAAGGTTTGGCGGTGCAAACAGAAGGCTTTTTTTCATAGGACATACAATCAGCCCTCGACAACTTAACCTGTGGAAAAAAAAAAATTCTAAGCCCCGGGGTCACAACTTCAGCAAAAATCTGAAATTCTCCAATTCACTCAAAAATGGTGCCAAAGTTTTGCAAATCCTCCCCTGAAAGGTTTGGCGGTGGAAACAGAAGGCTTTTTATCATAGGACATACAATCAGCCCTCGACAACTTAACCTGTGAAAAAAAAAAATTCTAAGCCCCGGGGTCACAACTTCAGCAAAAATCTCAAATTCTCCAATTCACTCAAAGATGGTGCCAAAGTTTTGCAAATACTCCCCTGAAAGTTTTGGCGGTGCAAACAGAAGGCTTTTTATCATAGGACATGAAATCAGCCCTCGACAACTTAACCTGTGAAAAAAAAAAATTCTAAGCCCCGGGGTCACAACTTCAGCAAAAATCTGAAATTCTCCAATTCACTCAAAAATGGTGCCAAAGTTTTGCAAATACTCCCCTGAAAGGTTTGGCGGTGGAAACAGAAGTCTTTTTATCATAGGACATGAAATCAGCCCTCGACAACTTAACCTGTGGAAAAAAAAATTTCTAAGCCCCGGGGTCACAACTTCAGCAAAAATCTGAAATTCTCCAATTCACTCAAAAATGGTGCTAAACTGTTGTAAATTCTCCCCTAAATGGTTTGGCGGTGGAAACAGAAGGCTTTTTATCATAGGACATGAAATCAGTTCTCAACAACTTAACCTGTGAACAAAAAAAAAATTCTAAGCCCCGGGGTCACAACTTCAGCAAAAATCTGAAATTCTCCAATTCACTCAAAAATGGTGCCAAAGTTTTGCAAATACTCCCCTGAAAGGTTTGGCGGTGGAAACAGAAGGCTTTTTATCATAGGACATGAAATCAGCCCTCGACAACTTAACCTGTGAAAAAAAAAATTTCTAATCCCCGTGGTCACAACTTCAGCAAAAATCTGAAATTCTCCAATTCACTCAAAGATGGTGCAACGTGTTGCAAATACTCCCCTCAAAGGTTTGGCGGTGGAAACAGAAGGCTTTTTATCATAGGCCAAGAAATCAACCCTCGACAACTTAACCTGAGAAAAAAAAATTCTAAGCCCCGGGGTCAAAACTTCAGCAAAAATCTGAAATTCTCCAATTCACTCAAAAATGGTGCTAAACTGTTGTAAATTCTCCCCTGAAAGGTTTGGCGGTGGAAACAGAAGGCTTTTTATCATAGGACATACAATCAGCCCTCGACAACTTAACCTGTGAAAAAAAAAATTCTAAGCCCCGGGGTCACAACTTCAGCAAAAATCTGAAATTCTCCAATTCACTCAAAGATGGTGCCAAAGTTTTTCAAATACTCCCCTGAAAGGTTTGGAGGTGGAAATAGAAGGCTTTTTATCATAGGACATGAAATCAGCCCTCGACAACTTAACCTGTGAAAAAAAAAAAAAATTCTAAGCCCCGTGGTCACATCTTCAGCAAAAATCTGAAATTCTCCAATTCACTCAAAGATGGTGCCAACGTGTTGCAAATACTCCCCTCAAAGGTTTGGCGGTGGAAACAGAAGGCTTTTTATCATAGGCCAAGAAATCAACCCTCGACAACTTAACCTGTGAAAAAAAAAATTTCTAAGCCCCGGGGTCACAACTTCAGCAAAAATCTGAAATTCTCCAATTTACTCAAAAATGGTGCCAAAGTTTTGCAAATACTCCCCTGAAAGGTTTGGCGGTGGAAACAGAAGGCTTTTTATCATAGGACATGAAATCAGCCCTCGACAACTTAACCTGTGAAAAAAAAAATTTCTAATCCCCGTGGTCACAACTTCAGCAAAAATCTGAAATTCTCCAATTCACTCAAAGATGGTGCCAACGTGTTGCAAATACTCCCCTCAAAGGTTTGGCGGTGGAAACAGAAGGCTTTTTATCATAGGCCAAGAAATCAACCCTCGACAACTTAACCTGAGAAAAAAAAAATTTCTAAGCCCCGGGGTCACAACTTCAGCAAAAATATGAAATTCTCCAATTCACCCAAAAAAGGTGCCAAAGTTTTGCAAATACTCCCCTGAAAGGTTTGGAGGTGGAAACAGAAGGCTTTTTATCATAGGACATGAAATCAGCCCTCGACAACTTAACCTGTGAAAAAAAAAAAATTCTAAGCCCCGGGGTCACAACTTCAGCAAAAATCTGAAATTCTCCAATTCACTCAAAAATGGTGCTAAACTGTTGTAAATTCTCCCCTGAAAGGTTTGGCGCTGGAACGAGAAGGCTTTTTATCATAGGACATGAAATCAGCCCTCGACAACTTAACCTGTGAAAAAAAAATTTCTAAGCCCCGGGGTCACAATTTCTGCAAAAATCTGAAATTCTCCAATTCACTCAAAAATGGTGCTAAACTGTTGCACATTCTTCCTGGAAAGGTTTGGCGGTGGAAACAGACGGCTTTTTATCATAGGACATGAAATCAGCCCTCGACAACTTAACCTGTGGAAAAAAAATTTCTAAGCCCCGGGGTCACAACTTCAGCAAAAATCTGAAATTCTCCAATTCACTCAAAGATGGTGCCAAAGTTTTGCATATACTCCCCTAAAAGGTTTGGCGGTGCAAACAGAAGGCTTTTTATCATTGGACATGAAATCAGCCCTCGACAACTTAACCTGTGAAAAAAAAAAATTCTAAGCCCCGGGGTCACAATTTCAGCAAAAAACTGAAATTCTCCAATTCACTCAAAGATGGTGCCAAAGTTTTGCAAATATTCCCCTGAAAGGTTTGGCGGTGTAAACAGAAGGCTTTTTATCATAGGACATGAAATCAGCCCTCGACAACTTAACCTGTGAAAAAAAAAATTTCTAAGCCCCGGGGTCACAACTTCAGCAAAAATCTGAAATTCTCCAATTCACTCAAAGATGGTGCCAAAGTTTTGCATATACTCCCCTGAAAGGTTTGGCGGTGCAAACAGAAGGCTTTTTATCATAGGACATGAAATCAACCCTCGACAACTTAACCTGTGAAAAAAAAAATTTCTAAGCCCCGGGGTCACAACTTCAGCAAAAATCTGAAATTCTCCAATTCACTCAAAAATGGTGCCAAAGTTTTGCAAATACTCCCCTGAAAGGTTTGGCGGTGGAAACAGACGCCTTTTTATCATAGGACATGAAATCAGCCCTCGACAAATTAACCTGTGAAAAAAAAAAAATTCTAAGCCCCGGGGTCACAACTTCAGCAAAAATCTGAAATTCTCCAATTCACTCAAAAATGGTGCTAAACTGTTGTAAATTCTCCCCTGAAAGGTTTGGCGCTGGAAAGAGAAGGCTTTTTATCATAGGACATGAAATCAGCCCTCGACAACTTAACCTGTGAAAAAAAAATTTCTAAGCCCCGGGGTCACAATTTCAGCAAAAATCTGAAATTCTCCAATTCACTCAAAAATGGTGCTAAACTGTTGCACATTCTTCCTGGAAAGGTTTGGCGGTGGAAACAGACGGCTTTTTATCATAGGACATGAAATCAGCCCTCGACAACTTAACCTGTGGAAAAAAAATTTCTAAGCCCCGGGGTCACAACTTCAGCAAAAATCTGAAATTCTCCAATTCACTCAAAGATGGTGCCAAAGTTTTGCATATACTCCCCTAAAAGGTTTGGCGGTGCAAACAGAAGGCTTTTTATCATTGGACATGAAATCAGCCCTCGACAACTTAACCTGTGAAAAAAAAAAATTCTAAGCCCCGGGGTCACAATTTCAGCAAAAAACTGAAATTCTCCAATTCACTCAAAGATGGTGCCAAACTTTTGCAAATATTCCCCTGAAAGGTTTGGCGGTGTAAACAGAAGGCTTTTTATCATAGGACATGAAATCAGCCCTCGACAACTTAACCTGTGAAAAAAAAAATTTCTAAGCCCCGGGGTCACAACTTCAGCAAAAATCTGAAATTCTCCAATTCACTCAAAGATGGCGCCAAAGTTTTGCATATACTCCCCTGAAAGGTTTGGCGGTGCAAACAGAAGGCTTTTTATCATAGGACATGAAATCAACCCTCGACAACTTAACCTGTGAAAAAAAAAATTCTAAGCCCCGGGGTCACAACTTCAGCAAAAATCTGAAATTCTCCACTTCACTCAAAAATGGTGCCAAAGTTTTGCAAATACTCCCCTGAAAGGTTTGGCGGTGGAAACAGAAGGCTTTTTATCTTAGGACATGAAATCAGCCCTCGACAACTTAACCTGTGAAAAAAAAAATTTCTAAGCCCCGTGCTCACAACTTCAGCAAAAATCTGAAATTCTCCAATTCACTCAAAGATGGTGCCAACGTGTTGCAAATACTCCCCTCAAAGGTTTGGCGGTGGAAACAGAAGGCTTTTTATCATAGGACATGAAATCAGCCCTCAACAACTTAACCTGTGGAAAAAAAAATTTCTAAGCCCCGGGGTCACAACTTCAGCAAAAATCTGAAATTCTCCAATTCACTCAAAAATGGTGCTAAACTGTTGTAAATCCTCCCCTGAAAGGTTTGGCGGTGGAAACAGAAGGCTTTTTATCATAGGACATACAATCAGCCCTCGACAACTTAACCTGTGGAAAAAAAAATTCTAAGCCCCGGGGTCACAACTTCAGCAAAAATCTCAAATTCTCCAATTCACTCAAAGATGGTGCCAAAGTTTTGCAAATACTCCCCTGAAAGGTTTGGCGGTGCAAACAGAAGGCTTTTTTTCATAGGACATACAATCAGCCCTCGACAACTTAACCTGTGGAAAAAAAAAAATTCTAAGCCCCGGGGTCACAACTTCAGCAAAAATCTGAAATTCTCCAATTCACTCAAAAATGGTGCCAAAGTTTTGCAAATCCTCCCCTGAAAGGTTTGGCGGTGGAAACAGAAGGCTTTTTATCATAGGACATACAATCAGCCCTCGACAACTTAACCTGTGAAAAAAAAAATTCTAAGCCCCGGGGTCACAACTTCAGCAAAAATCTCAAATTCTCCAATTCACTCAAAGATGGTGCCAAAGTTTTGCAAATACTCCCCTGAAAGTTTTGGCGGTGCAAACAGAAGGCTTTTTATCATAGGACATGAAATCAGCCCTCGACAACTTAACCTGTGAAAAAAAAAAAATTCTAAGCCCCGGGGTCACAACTTCAGCAAAAATCTGAAATTCTCCAATTCACTCAAAAATGGTGCCAAAGTTTTGCAAATACTCCCCTGAAAGGTTTGGCGGTGGAAACAGAAGTCTTTTTATCATAGGACATGAAATCAGCCCTCGACAACTTAACCTGTGGAAAAAAAAATTTCTAAGCCCCGGGGTCACAACTTCAGCAAAAATCTGAAATTCTCCAATTCACTCAAAAATGGTGCTAAACTGTTGTAAATTCTCCCCTAAATGGTTTGGCGGTGGAAACAGAAGGCTTTTTATCATAGGACATGAAATCAGTTCTCAACAACTTAACCTGTGAACAAAAAAAAATTCTAAGCCCCGGGGTCACAACTTCAGCAAAAATCTGAAATTCTCCAATTCACTCAAAAATGGTGCCAAAGTTTTGCAAATACTCCCCTGAAAGGTTTGGCGGTGGAAACAGAAGGCTTTTTATCATAGGACATGAAATCAGCCCTCGACAACTTAACCTGTGAAAAAAAAAATTTCTAATCCCCGTGGTCACAACTTCAGCAAAAATCTGAAATTCTCCAATTCACTCAAAGATGGTGCCAACGTGTTGCAAATACTCCCCTCAAAGGTTTGGCGGTGGAAACAGAAGGCTTTTTATCATAGGCCAAGAAATCAACCCTCGACAACTTAACCTGAGAAAAAAAAAATTCTAAGCCCCGGGGTCAAAACTTCAGCAAAAATCTGAAATTCTCCAATTCACTCAAAAATGGTGCTAAACTGTTGTAAATTCTCCCCTGAAAGGTTTGGCGGTGGAAACAGAAGGCTTTTTATCATAGGACATACAATCAGCCCTCGACAACTTAACCTGTGAAAAAAAAAATTCTAAGCCCCGGGGTCACAACTTCAGCAAAAATCTGAAATTCTCCAATTCACTCAAAGATGGTGCCAAAGTTTTTCAAATACTCCCCTGAAAGGTTTGGAGGTGGAAATAGAAGGCTTTTTATCATAGGACATGAAATCAGCCCTCGACAACTTAACCTGTGAAAAAAAAAAAAATTCTAAGCCCCGTGGTCACATCTTCAGCAAAAATCTGAAATTCTCCAATTCACTCAAAGATGGTGCCAACGTGTTGCAAATACTCCCCTCAAAGGTTTGGCGGTGGAAACAGAAGGCTTTTTATCATAGGCCAAGAAATCAACCCTCGACAACTTAACCTGTGAAAAAAAAAATTTCTAAGCCCCGGGGTCACAACTTCAGCAAAAATCTGAAATTCTCCAATTTACTCAAAAATGGTGCCAAAGTTTTGCAAATACTCCCCTGAAAGGTTTGGCGGTGGAAACAGAAGGCTTTTTATCATAGGACATGAAATCAGCCCTCGACAACTTAACCTGTGAAAAAAAAAATTTCTAATCCCCGTGGTCACAACTTCAGCAAAAATCTGAAATTCTCCAATTCACTCAAAGATGGTGCCAACGTGTTGCAAATACTCCCCTCAAAGGTTTGGCGGTGGAAACAGAAGGCTTTTTATCATAGGCCAAGAAATCAACCCTCGACAACTTAACCTGAGAAAAAAAAAATTTCTAAGCCCCGGGGTCACAACTTCAGCAAAAATATGAAATTCTCCAATTCACCCAAAAAAGGTGCCAAAGTTTTGCAAATACTCCCCTGAAAGGTTTGGAGGTGGAAACAGAAGGCTTTTTATCATAGGACATGAAATCAGCCCTCGACAACTTAACCTGTGAAAAAAAAAAAATTCTAAGCCCCGGGGTCACAACTTCAGCAAAAATCTGAAATTCTCCAATTCACTCAAAAATGGTGCTAAACTGTTGTAAATTCTCCCCTGAAAGGTTTGGCGCTGGAACGAGAAGGCTTTTTATCATAGGACATGAAATCAGCCCTCGACAACTTAACCTGTGAAAAAAAAATTTCTAAGCCCCGGGGTCACAATTTCTGCAAAAATCTGAAATTCTCCAATTCACTCAAAAATGGTGCTAAACTGTTGCACATTCTTCCTGGAAAGGTTTGGCGGTGGAAACAGACGGCTTTTTATCATAGGACATGAAATCAGCCCTCGACAACTTAACCTGTGGAAAAAAAATTTCTAAGCCCCGGGGTCACAACTTCAGCAAAAATCTGAAATTCTCCAATTCACTCAAAGATGGTGCCAAAGTTTTGCATATACTCCCCTAAAAGGTTTGGCGGTGCAAACAGAAGGCTTTTTATCATTGGACATGAAATCAGCCCTCGACAACTTAACCTGTGAAAAAAAAAAAATTCTAAGCCCCGGGGTCACAATTTCAGCAAAAAACTGAAATTCTCCAATTCACTCAAAGATGGTGCCAAAGTTTTGCAAATATTCCCCTGAAAGGTTTGGCGGTGTAAACAGAAGGCTTTTTATCATAGGACATGAAATCAGCCCTCGACAACTTAACCTGTGAAAAAAAAAATTTCTAAGCCCCGGGGTCACAACTTCAGCAAAAATCTGAAATTCTCCAATTCACTCAAAGATGGTGCCAAAGTTTTGCATATACTCCCCTGAAAGGTTTGGCGGTGCAAACAGAAGGCTTTTTATCATAGGACATGAAATCAACCCTCGACAACTTAACCTGTGAAAAAAAAAATTTCTAAGCCCCGGGGTCACAACTTCAGCAAAAATCTGAAATTCTCCAATTCACTCAAAAATGGTGCCAAAGTTTTGCAAATACTCCCCTGAAAGGTTTGGCGGTGGAAACAGACGCCTTTTTATCATAGGACATGAAATCAGCCCTCGACAAATTAACCTGTGAAAAAAAAAAAATTCTAAGCCCCGGGGTCACAACTTCAGCAAAAATCTGAAATTCTCCAATTCACTCAAAAATGGTGCTAAACTGTTGTAAATTCTCCCCTGAAAGGTTTGGCGCTGGAAAGAGAAGGCTTTTTATCATAGGACATGAAATCAGCCCTCGACAACTTAACCTGTGAAAAAAAAATTTCTAAGCCCCGGGGTCACAATTTCAGCAAAAATCTGAAATTCTCCAATTCACTCAAAAATGGTGCTAAACTGTTGCACATTCTTCCTGGAAAGGTTTGGCGGTGGAAACAGACGGCTTTTTATCATAGGACATGAAATCAGCCCTCGACAACTTAACCTGTGGAAAAAAAATTTCTAAGCCCCGGGGTCACAACTTCAGCAAAAATCTGAAATTCTCCAATTCACTCAAAGATGGTGCCAAAGTTTTGCATATACTCCCCTAAAAGGTTTGGCGGTGCAAACAGAAGGCTTTTTATCATTGGACATGAAATCAGCCCTCGACAACTTAACCTGTGAAAAAAAAAAATTCTAAGCCCCGGGGTCACAATTTCAGCAAAAAACTGAAATTCTCCAATTCACTCAAAGATGGTGCCAAACTTTTGCAAATATTCCCCTGAAAGGTTTGGCGGTGTAAACAGAAGGCTTTTTATCATAGGACATGAAATCAGCCCTCGACAACTTAACCTGTGAAAAAAAAAATTTCTAAGCCCCGGGGTCACAACTTCAGCAAAAATCTGAAATTCTCCAATTCACTCAAAGATGGCGCCAAAGTTTTGCATATACTCCCCTGAAAGGTTTGGCGGTGCAAACAGAAGGCTTTTTATCATAGGACATGAAATCAACCCTCGACAACTTAACCTGTGAAAAAAAAAATTCTAAGCCCCGGGGTCACAACTTCAGCAAAAATCTGAAATTCTCCACTTCACTCAAAAATGGTGCCAAAGTTTTGCAAATACTCCCCTGAAAGGTTTGGCGGTGGAAACAGAAGGCTTTTTATCATAGGACATGAAATCAGCCCTCGACAACTTAACCTGTGAAAAAAAAATATTTCTAAGCCCCGGGGTCACAACTTCAGCCAAAATCTGAAATTCTCCAATTCACTCAAAAATGGTGCTAAACTGTTGTAAATTCTCCCCTGAAAGGTTTGGCGGTGGAAACAGAAGGCTTTTTATCATAGGACATGAAATCAGCCCTCGACAACTTAACCTGTGAAAAAAAAAAATTTCTAAGCCCCGTGCTCACAACTTCAGCAAAAATCTGAAATTCTCCAATTCACTCAAAGATGGTGCCAACGTGTTGCAAATACTCCCCTCAAAGGTTTGGCGGTGGAAACAGAAGGCTTTTTATCATAGGACATGAAATCAGCCCTCAACAACTTAACCTGTGAAAAAAAAAATTTCTAAGCCCCGGGGTCACAACTTCAGCAAAAATCTGAAATTCTCCAATTCACTCAAAAATGGTGCTAAACTGTTGTAAATCCTCCCCTGAAAGGTTTGGCGGTGGAAACAGAAGGCTTTTTATCATAGGACATACAATCAGCCCTCGACAACTTAACCTGTGAAAAAAAAAATTCTAAGCCCCGGGGTCACAACTTCAGCAAAAATCTCAAATTCTCCAATTCACTCAAAGATGGTGCCAAAGTTTTGCAAATACTCCCCTGAAAGGTTTGGCGGTGCAAACAGAAGGCTTTTTATCATAGGACATGAAATCAGCCCTCGACAACTTAACCTGTGAAAAAAAAAAAATTCTAAGCCCCGGGGTCACAACTTCAGCAAAAATCTGAAATTCTCCAATTCACTCAAAAATGGTGCCAAAGTTTTGCAAATCCTCCCCTGAAAGGTTTGGCGGTGGAAACAGAAGGCTTTTTATCATAGGACATACAATCAGCCCTCGACAACTTAACCTGTGAAAAAAAAAATTCTAAGCCCCGGGGTCACAACTTCAGCAAAAATCTCAAATTCTCCAATTCACTCAAAGATGGTGCCAAAGTTTTGCAAATACTCCCCTGAAAGGTTTGGCGGTGCAAACAGAAGGCTTTTTATCATAGGACATGAAATCAGCCCTCGTCAACTTAACCTGTGAAAAAAAAAAAATTCTAAGCCCCGGGGTCACAACTTCAGCAAAAATCTGAAATTCTCCAATTCACTCAAAAATGGTGCCAAAGTTTTGCAAATACTCCCCTGAAAGGTTTGGCGGTGGAAACAGAAGTCTTTTTATCATAGGACATGAAATCAGCCCTCGACAACTTAACCTGTGGAAAAAAAAATTTCTAAGCCCCGGGGTCACAACTTCAGCAAAAATCTGAAATTCTCCAATTCACTCAAAAATGGTGCTAAACTGTTGTAAATTCTCCCCTAAATGGTTTGGCGGTGGAAACAGAAGGCTTTTTATCATAGGACATGAAATCAGTTCTCAACAACTTAACCTGTGAACAAAAAAAAATTCGAAGCCCCGGGGTCACAATTTCAGCAAAAATCTGAAATTCTCCAATTCACTCAAAAATGGTGCCAAAGTTTTGCAAATACTCCCCTGAAAGGTTTGGCGGGGGAAACAGAAGGCTTTTTATCATAGGACATGAAATCAGCCCTCGACAACTTAACCTGTGAAAAAAAAAAATTCTAAGCCCCGGGGTCACAACTTCAGCAAAAATCTGAAATTCTCCAATTCACTCAAAGATGGTGCCAACGTGTTCCAAATACTCCCCTGAAAGGTTTTGCGGTGGAAACAGAAGGCTTTTTATCATAGGACATGAAATCAGCCCTCGACAACTTAACCTGTGAAAAAAAAAAATTCTAAGCCCCGGGGTCACAATTTCAGCAAAAATCTGAAATTCTCCAATTCACTCAAAAATGGTGCTAAACTGTTGCACATTCTTCCTGGAAAGGTTTGGCGGTGGAAACAGACGGCTTTTTATCATAGGACATGAAATCAGCCCTCGACAACTTAACCTGTGAAAAAAAAAATTTCTAAGCCCCGGGGTCACAACTTCAGCAAAAATCTGATATTCTCCAATTCACTCAAAAATGGTGCTAAACTGTTGCAAATACTCCCCTGAAAGGTTTGGCGGTGGAAACAGAAGGCTTTTTATCATAGGACATGAAATCAGCCCTCGACAACTTAACCTGTGAAAAAAAAAAATTCTAAGCCCCGGGGTCACAATTTCACCAAAAATCTGAAATTCTCCAATTCACTCAAAACTGGTGCTAAACTGTTGCACATTCTTCCTGGAAAGGTTTGGCGGTGGAAACAGACGGCTTTTTATCATACGCCAAGAAATCAACCCTCGACAACTTAACCTGTGAAAAAAAAAATTCTAATCCCCGGGGTCACAACTTCAGCAAAAATCTGAAATTCTCCAATTCACTCAAAAATGGTGCTAAACTGTTGTAAATCCTCCCCTGAAAGGTTTGGCGGTGGAAACAGAAGGCTTTTTATCATAGGACATACAATCAGCCCTCGACAACTTAACCTGTGAAAAAAAAAATTCTAAGCCCCGGGGTCACAACTTCAGCAAAAATCTCAAATTCTCCAATTCACTCAAAGATGGTGCCAAAGTTTTGCAAATACTCCCCTGAAAGGTTTGGCGGTGCAAACAGAAGGCTTTTTATCATAGGCCAAGAAATCAACCCTCGACAACTTAACCTGTGAAAAAAAAAAATTCTAAGCCCCGGGGTCACAACTTCAGCAAAAATCTGAAATTCTCCAATACACTTAAAAATGGTGCCAAAGTTTTGCAAATACTCCCCTGAAAGGTTTGGCGGTGGAAAAAGAAGGCTTTTTATCATAGGACATGAAATCAGCCCTCGACAACTTAACCTGTGGAAAAAAAAAATTCTAAGCCCCGGGGTCACAATTTCAGCAAAAATCTGAAATTCTCCAATTCACTCAAAAATGGTGCCAAAGTTTTGCAAATACTCCCCTGAAAGGTTTGGCGGTGGAAACAGAAGGCTTTTTATCATAGGACATGAAATCAGCCCTCGACAACTTAACCTGTGAAAAAAAAAAATTCTAAGCCCCGGGGTCACAACTTCAGCAAAAATCTGAAATTCTCCAATTCACTCAAAAATGGTGCCAAAGTTTTGCAAATGCTCCCCTGAAAGGTTTGGCGGTGGAAACAGAAGTCTTTTTATCATAGGACATGAAATCAGCCCTCGACAACTTAACCTGTGAAAAAAAAAATTTCTAAGCCCCGGGGTCACAACTTCAGCAAAAATCTGAAATTCTCCAATTCACTCAAAAATGGTGCTAAACTGTTGTAAATTCTCCCCTGAAAGGTTTGGCGGTGGAAACAGAAGGCTTTTTATCATAGGACATGAAATCAGCCCTCGACAACTTAACCTGTGAAAAAGAAAAAATTCTAAGCCCCGGGGTCACAACTTCAGCAAAAATCTGAAATTCTCAAATTCAATCAAAAATGGTGCCAAAGTTTTGCAAATACTCCCCTGAAAGGTTTGGCGGTGGAAACAGAAGGCTTTTTATCATAGGACATGAAATCAGCCCTCGACAACTTAACCTGTGGAAAAAAAAAATTCTAAGCCCCGGGGTCACAACTTCAGCAAAAATCTGAAATTCTCCAATTCACTCAAAAATGGTGCCAAAGTTTTGCAAATACTCCCCTGAAAGGTTTGGCGGTGGAAACAGAAGTCTTTTTATCATAGGACATGAAATCAGCCCTCGACAACTTAACCTGTGAAAAAAAAAATTTCTAAGCCCCGGGGTCACAAGCTTCAGCAAAAATCTGAAATTCTCCAATTCACTCAAAAATGGTGCTAAACTGTTGTAAATTCTCCCCTAAATGGTTTGGCGGTGGAAACAGAAGGCTTTTTATCATAGGACATGAAATCAGTTCTCAACAACTTAACCTGTGAACAAAAAAAAATTCTAAGCCCCGGGGTCACAATTTCAGCAAAAATCTGAAATTCTCCAATTCACTCAAAAATGGTGCCAAAGTTTTGCAAATACTCCCCTGAAAGGTTTGGCGGGGGAAACAGAAGGCTTTTTATCATAGGACATGAAATCAGCCCTCGACAACTTAACCTGTGAAAAAAAAAAATTCTAAGCCCCGGGGTCACAACTTCAGCAAAAATCTGAAATTCTCCAATTCACTCAAAGATGGTGCCAACGTGTTCCAAATACTCCCCTGAAAGGTTTTGCGGTGGAAACAGAAGGCTTTTTATCATAGGACATGAAATCAGCCCTCGACAACTTAACCTGTGAAAAAAAAAAATTCTAAGCCCCGGGGTCACAATTTCAGCAAAAATCTGAAATTCTCCAATTCACTCAAAAATGGTGCTAAACTGTTGCACATTCTTCCTGGAAAGGTTTGGCGGTGGAAACAGACGGCTTTTTATCATAGGACATGAAATCAGCCCTCGACAACTTAACCTGTGAAAAAAAAAATTTCTAAGCCCCGGGGTCACAACTTCAGCAAAAATCTGATATTCTCCAATTCACTCAAAAATGGTGCTAAACTGTTGCAAATACTCCCCTGAAAGGTTTGGCGGTGGAAACAGAAGGCTTTTTATCATAGGACATGAAATCAGCCCTCGACAACTTAACCTGTGAAAAAAAAAAATTCTAAGCCCCGGGGTCACAATTTCACCAAAAATCTGAAATTCTCCAATTCACTCAAAACTGGTGCTAAACTGTTGCACATTCTTCCTGGAAAGGTTTGGCGGTGGAAACAGACGGCTTTTTATCATACGCCAAGAAATCAACCCTCGACAACTTAACCTGTGAAAAAAAAAATTCTAATCCCCGGGGTCACAACTTCAGCAAAAATCTGAAATTCTCCAATTCACTCAAAAATGGTGCTAAACTGTTGTAAATCCTCCCCTGAAAGGTTTGGCGGTGGAAACAGAAGGCTTTTTATCATAGGACATACAATCAGCCCTCGACAACTTAACCTGTGAAAAAAAAAATTCTAAGCCCCGGGGTCACAACTTCAGCAAAAATCTCAAATTCTCCAATTCACTCAAAGATGGTGCCAAAGTTTTGCAAATACTCCCCTGAAAGGTTTGGCGGTGCAAACAGAAGGCTTTTTATCATAGGCCAAGAAATCAACCCTCGACAACTTAACCTGTGAAAAAAAAAAATTCTAAGCCCCGGGGTCACAACTTCAGCAAAAATCTGAAATTCTCCAATACACTTAAAAATGGTGCCAAAGTTTTGCAAATACTCCCCTGAAAGGTTTGGCGGTGGAAAAAGAAGGCTTTTTATCATAGGACATGAAATCAGCCCTCGACAACTTAACCTGTGGAAAAAAAAAATTCTAAGCCCCGGGGTCACAATTTCAGCAAAAATCTGAAATTCTCCAATTCACTCAAAAATGGTGCCAAAGTTTTGCAAATACTCCCCTGAAAGGTTTGGCGGTGGAAACAGAAGGCTTTTTATCATAGGACATGAAATCAGCCCTCGACAACTTAACCTGTGAAAAAAAAAAATTCTAAGCCCCGGGGTCACAACTTCAGCAAAAATCTGAAATTCTCCAATTCACTCAAAAATGGTGCCAAAGTTTTGCAAATGCTCCCCTGAAAGGTTTGGCGGTGGAAACAGAAGTCTTTTTATCATAGGACATGAAATCAGCCCTCGACAACTTAACCTGTGAAAAAAAAAATTTCTAAGCCCCGGGGTCACAACTTCAGCAAAAATCTGAAATTCTCCAATTCACTCAAAAATGGTGCTAAACTGTTGTAAATTCTCCCCTGAAAGGTTTGGCGGTGGAAACAGAAGGCTTTTTATCATAGGACATGAAATCAGCCCTCGACAACTTAACCTGTGAAAAAGAAAAAATTCTAAGCCCCGGGGTCACAACTTCAGCAAAAATCTGAAATTCTCAAATTCAATCAAAAATGGTGCCAAAGTTTTGCAAATACTCCCCTGAAAGGTTTGGCGGTGGAAACAGAAGGCTTTTTATCATAGGACATGAAATCAGCCCTCGACAACTTAACCTGTGGAAAAAAAAAATTCTAAGCCCCGGGGTCACAACTTCAGCAAAAATCTGAAATTCTCCAATTCACTCAAAAATGGTGCCAAAGTTTTGCAAATACTCCCCTGAAAGGTTTGGCGGTGGAAACAGAAGTCTTTTTATCATAGGACATGAAATCAGCCCTCGACAACTTAACCTGTGAAAAAAAAAATTTCTAAGCCCCGGGGTCACAAGCTTCAGCAAAAATCTGAAATTCTCCAATTCACTCAAAAATGGTGCTAAACTGTTGTAAATTCTCCCCTGAATGGTTTGGCGGTGGAAACAGAAGGCTTTTTATCATAGGACATGAAATCAGTCCTCAACAACTTAACCTGTGAACAAAAAAAAATTCTAAGCCCCGGGGTCACAATTTCAGCAAAAATCTGAAATTCTCCAATTCACTCAAAAATGGTGCTAAACTGTTGCACATTCTTCCTGGAAAGGTTTGGCGGTGGAAACAGACGGCTTTTTATCATAGGACATGAAATCAGCCCTCGACAACTTAACCTGTGGAAAAAAAAAATTCTAAGCCCCGGGGTCACAACTTCAGCAAAAATCTGAAATTCTCCAATTCACTCAAAGATGGTGCCAACGTGTTCCAAATGCTCCCCTGAAAGGTTTTGCGGTGGAAACAGAAGGCTTTTTATCATAGGACATGAAATCAGCCCTCGACAACTTAACCTGTGAAAAAAAAAAATTCTAAGCCCCGGGGTCACAATTTCAGCAAAAATCTGAAATTCTCCAATTCACTCAAAAATGGTGCTAAACTGTTGCACATTCTTCCTGGAAAGGTTTGGCGGTGGAAACAGACGGCTTTTTATCATAGGACATGAAATCAGCCCTCGACAACTTAACCTGTGAAAAAAAAAATTTCTAAGCCCCGGGGTCACAACTTCAGCAAAAATCTGAAATTTTCAAATTCAATCAAAAATGGTGCCAAAGTTTTGCAAATACTCCCCTGAAAGGTTTGGCGGTGGAAACAGAAGGCTGATTATCATAGGCCATGAAATCAACCCTCGACAACTTAACCTGTGAAAAAAAAAATTCTAAGCCCTGGGGTCACAACTTCAGCAAAAATCTGAAATTCTCCAATTCACTCAAAAATGGTGCTAAACTGTTGCAAATACTCCCCTGAAAGGTTTGGCGGTGGAAACAGAAGGCTTTTTATCATAGGACATGAAATCAGCCCTCGACAACTTAACCTGTGAAAAAAAAAATTCTAAGCCCCGGGGTCACAATTTCACCAAAAATCTGAAATTCTCCAATTCACTCAAAAATGGTGCTAAACTGTTGCACATTCTTCCTGGAAAGGTTTGGCGGTGGAAACAGACGGCTTTTTATCATACGCCAAGAAATCAACCCTCGACAACTTAACCTGTGAAAAAAAAAATTTCTAATCCCCGGGGTCACAATTTCAGCAAAAATCTGAAATTCTCCAATTCACTCAAAAATGGTGCTAAACTGTTGCACATTCTTCCTGGAAAGGTTTGGCGGTGGAAACAGACGGCTTTTTATCATAGGACATGAAATCAGCCCTCGACAACTTAACCTGTGAAAAAAAAAATTTCTAAGCCCCGGGGTCACAACTTCAGCAAAAATCTGAAATTCTCAAATTCAATCAAAAATGGTGCCAAAGTTTTGCAAATACTCCCCTGAAAGGTTTGGCGGTGGAAACAGACGGCTTTTTATCATAGGACATGAAATCAGCCCTTCACAACTTAACCTGTGAAAAAAAAAAAATTTCTAAGCCCCGGGGTCACAACTTCAGCAAAAATCTGAAATTCTCCAATTCACTCAAAAATCGTGCTAAACTGTTGTAAATTCTCCCCTGAAAGGTTTGGCGGTGTAAACAGAAGGCTTTTTATCATAGGACATGAAATCAGCCCTCGACAACTTAACCTGTGAAAAAGAAAAAATTCTAAGCCCGGGGGTCACAACTTCAGCAAAAATCTGAAATTCTCCAATTCACTCAAAAATGGTGCTAAACTGTTGCACATTCTTCCTGGAAAGGTTTGGCGGTGGAAACAGACGGCTTTTTATCATACGCCAAGAAATCAACCCTCGACAACTTAACCTGTGAAAAAAAAAATTTCTAATCCCCGGGGTCACAACTTCAGCAAAAATCTGAAATTCTCCAATTCACTCAAAAATGGTGCTAAACTGTTGTAAATCCTCCCCTGAAAGGTTTGGCGGTGGAAACAGAAGGCTTTTTATCATAGGACATACAATCAGCCCTCGACAACTTAACCTGTGAAAAAAAAAATTCTAAGCCCCGGGGTCACAACTTCAGCAAAAATCTCAAATTCTCCAATTCACTCAAAGATGGTGCCAACGTGTTCCAAATGCTCCCCTGAAAGGTTTTGCGGTGGAAACAGAAGGCTTTTTATCATAGGACATGAAATCAGCCCTCGACAACTTAACCTGTGAAAAAAAAAAATTCTAAGCCCCGGGGTCACAATTTCAGCAAAAATCTGAAATTCTCCAATTCACTCAAAAATGGTGCTAAACTGTTGCACATTCTTCCTGGAAAGGTTTGGCGGTGGAAACAGACGGCTTTTTATCATAGGACATGAAATCAGCCCTCGACAACTTAACCTGTGAAAAAAAAAATTTCTAAGCCCCGGGGTCACAACTTCAGCAAAAATCTGAAATTTTCAAATTCAATCAAAAATGGTGCCAAAGTTTTGCAAATACTCCCCTGAAAGGTTTGGCGGTGGAAACAGAAGGCTGATTATCATAGGCCATGAAATCAACCCTCGACAACTTAACCTGTGAAAAAAAAAATTCTAAGCCCTGGGGTCACAACTTCAGCAAAAATCTGAAATTCTCCAATTCACTCAAAAATGGTGCTAAACTGTTGCAAATACTCCCCTGAAAGGTTTGGCGGTGGAAACAGAAGGCTTTTTATCATAGGACATGAAATCAGCCCTCGACAACTTAACCTGTGAAAAAAAAAATTCTAAGCCCCGGGGTCACAATTTCACCAAAAATCTGAAATTCTCCAATTCACTCAAAAATGGTGCTAAACTGTTGCACATTCTTCCTGGAAAGGTTTGGCGGTGGAAACAGACGGCTTTTTATCATACGCCAAGAAATCAACCCTCGACAACTTAACCTGTGAAAAAAAAAAATTCTAATCCCCGGGGTCACAATTTCAGCAAAAATCTGAAATTCTCCAATTCACTCAAAAATGGTGCTAAACTGTTGCACATTCTTCCTGGAAAGGTTTGGCGGTGGAAACAGACGGCTTTTTATCATAGGACATGAAATCAGCCCTCGACAACTTAACCTGTGGAAAAAAAAATTTCTAAGCCCCGGGGTCACAACTTCAGCAAAAATCTGAAATTCTCAAATTCAATCAAAAATGGTGCCAAAGTTTTGCAAATACTCCCCTGAAAGGTTTGGCGGTGGAAACAGACGGCTTTTTATCATAGGACATGAAATCAGCCCTTGACAACTTAACCTGTGAAAAAAAAAAATTTCTAAGCCCCGGGGTCACAACTTCAGCAAAAATCTGAAATTCTCCAATTCACTCAAAAATCGTGCTAAACTGTTGTAAATTCTCCCCTGAAAGGTTTGGCGGTGGAAACAGAAGGCTTTTTATCATAGGACATGAAATCAGCCCTCGACAACTTAACCTGTGAAAAAAAAAAATTCTAAGCCCCGGGGTCACAACTTCAGCAAAAATCTGAAATTCTCCAATTCACTCAAAGATGGTGCCAACGTGTTCCAAATACTCCCCTGAAAGGTTTTGCGGTGGAAACAGAAGGCTTTTTATCATAGGACATGAAATCAGCCCTCGACAACTTAACCTGTGAAAAAAAAAAATTCTAAGCCCCGGGGTCACAATTTCAGCAAAAATCTGAAATTCTCCAATTCACTCAAAAATGGTGCTAAACTGTTGTAAATTCTCCCCTGAAAGGTTTGGCGGTGGAAACAGAAGGCTTTTTATCATAGGACATGAAATCAGCCCTCGACAACTTAACCTGTGAAAAAGAAAAAATTCTAAGCCCCGGGGTCACAACTTCAGCAAAAATCTGAAATTCTCAAATTCAATCAAAAATGGTGCCAAAGTTTTGCAAATACTCCCCTGAAAGGTTTGGCGGTGGAAACAGAAGGCTTTTTATCATAGGACATGAAATCAGCCCTCGACAACTTAACCTGTGAAAAAAAAAAATTCTAAGCCCCGGGGTCACAACTTCAGCAAAAATCTGAAATTCTCCAATTCACTCAAAAATGGTGCCAAAGTTTTGCAAATACTCCCCTGAAAGGTTTGGCGGTGGAAACAGAAGTCTTTTTATCATAGGACATGAAATCAGCCCTCGACAACTTAACCTGTGAAAAAAAAAATTTCTAAGCCCCGGGGTCACAAGCTTCAGCAAAAATCTGAAATTCTCCAATTCACTCAAAAATGGTGCTAAACTGTTGTAAATTCTCCCCTGAATGGTTTGGCGGTGGAAACAGAAGGCTTTTTATCATAGGACATGAAATCAGTCCTCAACAACTTAACCTGTGAACAAAAAAAAATTCTAAGCCCCGGGGTCACAATTTCAGCAAAAATCTGAAATTCTCCAATTCACTCAAAAATGGTGCCAAAGTTTTGCAAATACTCCCCTGAAAGGTTTGGCGGGGGAAACAGAAGGCTTTTTATCATAAGACATGAAATCAGCCCTCGACAACTTAACCTGTGGAAAAAAAAAATTCTAAGCCCCGGGGTCACAACTTCAGCAAAAATCTGAAATTCTCCAATTCACTCAAAGATGGTGCCAACGTGTTCCAAATACTTCCCTGAAAGGTTTTGCGGTGGAAACAGAAGGCTTTTTATCATAGGACATGAAATCAGCCCTCGACAACTTAACCTGTGAAAAAAAAAAATTCTAAGCCCCGGGGTCACAATTTCAGCAAAAATCTGAAATTCTCCAATTCACTCAAAAATGGTGCTAAACTGTTGCACATTCTTCCTGGAAAGGTTTGGCGGTGGAAACAGACGGCTTTTTATCATAGGACATGAAATCAGCCCTCGACAACTTAACCTGTGAAAAAAAAAATTTCTAAGCCCCGGGGTCACAACTTCAGCAAAAATCTGAAATTTTCAAATTCAATCAAAAATGGTGCCAAAGTTTTGCAAATACTCCCCTGAAAGGTTTGGCGGTGGAAACAGAAGGCTGATTATCATAGGCCATGAAATCAACCCTCGACAACTTAACCTGTGAAAAAAAAAATTCTAAGCCCTGGGGTCACAACTTCAGCAAAAATCTGAAATTCTCCAATTCACTCAAAAATGGTGCTAAACTGTTGCAAATACTCCCCTGAAAGGTTTGGCGGTGGAAACAGAAGGCTTTTTATCATAGGACATGAAATCAGCCCTCGACAACTTAACCTGTGAAAAAAAAAATTCTAAGCCCCGGGGTCACAATTTCACCAAAAATCTGAAATTCTCCAATTCACTCAAAAATGGTGCTAAACTGTTGCACATTCTTCCTGGAAAGGTTTGGCGGTGGAAACAGACGGCTTTTTATCATACGCCAAGAAATCAACCCTCGACAACTTAACCTGTGAAAAAAAAAATTTCTAATCCCCGGGGTCACAATTTCAGCAAAAATCTGAAATTCTCCAATTCACTCAAAAATGGTGCTAAACTGTTGCACATTCTTCCTGGAAAGGTTTGGCGGTGGAAACAGACGGCTTTTTATCATAGGACATGAAATCAGCCCTCGACAACTTAACCTGTGAAAAAAAAAATTTCTAAGCCCCGGGGTCACAACTTCAGCAAAAATCTGAAATTCTCAAATTCAATCAAAAATGGTGCCAAAGTTTTGCAAATACTCCCCTGAAAGGTTTGGCGGTGGAAACAGACGGCTTTTTATCATAGGACATGAAATCAGCCCTTGACAACTTAAACTGTGAAAAAAAAAAATTTCTAAGCCCCGGGGTCACAACTTCAGCAAAAATCTGAAATTCTCCAATTCACTCAAAAATCGTGCTAAACTGTTGTAAATTCTCCCCTGAAAGGTTTTGCGGTGGAAACAGAAGGCTTTTTATCATAGGACATGAAATCAGCCCTCGACAACTTAACCTGTGAAAAAAAAAATTCTAAGCCCCGGGGTCACAATTTCAGCAAAAATCTGAAATTCTCCAATTCACGCAAAAATGGTGCTAAACTGTTGCACATTCTTCCTGGAAAGGTTTGGCGGTGGAAACAGACGGCTTTTTATCATAGGACATGAAATCAGCCCTCGACAACTTAACCTGTGAAAAAAAAAATTTCTAAGCCCCGGGGTCACAACTTCAGCAAAAATCTGAAATTCTCCAATTCACTCAAAAATGGTGCTAAACTGTTGTAAATTCTCCTCTGAAAGGTTTGGCGGTGGAAACAGAAGGCTTTTTATCATAGGACATGAAATCAGCCCTCGACAACTTAACCTGTGAAAAAGAAAAAATTCTAAGCCCCGGGGTCACAACTTCAGCAAAAATCTGAAATTCTCAAATTCAATCAAAAATGGTGCCAAAGTTTTGCAAATACTCCCCTGAAAGGTTTGGCGGTGGAAACAGAAGGCTTTTTATCATAGGACATGAAATCAGCCCTCGACAACTTAACCTGTGGAAAAAAAAAATTCTAAGCCCCGGGGTCACAACTTCAGCAAAAATCTGAAATTCTCCAATTCACTCAAAAATGGTGCTAAACTGTTGCAAATACTCCCCTGAAAGGTTTGGCGGTGGAAACAGAAGGCTTTTTATCATAGGACATGAAATCAGCCCTCGACAACTTAACCGGTGAAAAAAAAAAATTCTAAGCCCCGGGGTCACAATTTCAGCAAAAATCTGAAATTCTCCAATTCACTCAAAAATGGTGCTAAACTGTTGCACATTCTTCCTGGAAAGGTTTGGCGGTGGAAACAGACAGCTTTTTATCATAGGACATGAAATCAGCCCTCGACAACTTAACCTGTGAAAAAAAAAATTTCTAAGCCCCGGGGTCACAACTTCAGCAAAAATCTGAAATTCTCAAATTCAATCAAAAATGGTGCCAAAGTTTTGCAAATACTCCCCTGAAAGGTTTGGCGGTGGAAACAGACGGCTTTTTATCATAGGACATGAAATCAGCCCTTGACAACTTAACCTGTGGAAAAAAAAAATTTCTAAGCCCCGGGGTCACAACTTCAGCAAAAATCTGAAATTCTCCAATTCACTCAAAAATCGTGCTAAACTGTTGTAAATTCTCCCCTGAAAGGTTTGGCGGTGGAAACAGAAGGCTTTTTATCATAGGACATGAAATCAGCCCTCGACAACTTAACCTGTGAAAAAGAAAAAATTCTAAGCCCCGGGGTCACAACTTCAGCAAAAATCTGAAATTCTCCAATTCACTCAAAAATGGTGCTAAACTGTTGCACATTCTTCCTGGAAAGGTTTGGCGGTGGAAACAGACGGCTTTTTATCATAGGCCAAGAAATCAACCCTCGACAACTTAACCTGTGAAAAAAAAAATTTCTAAGCCCCGGGGTCACAACTTCAGCAAAAATCTGAAATTCTCCAATTCACTCAAAGATGGTGCCAAAGTTTTGCAAATACTCCCCTGAAAGGTTTGGCGGTGCAAACAGAAGGCTTTTTATCATAGGCCAAGAAATCAACCCTCGACAACTTAACCTGTGAAAAAAAAAAATTTCTAAGCCCCGGGGTCACAACTTCAGCAAAAATCTGAAATTCTCCAATTCACTCAAAGATGGTGCCAAAGTTTTTCAAATACTCCCCTGAAAGGTTTGGAGGTGGAAACAGAAGGCTTTTTATCATAGGACATGAAATCAGCCCTCGACAACTTAACCTCTGAAAAAAAAAAATTCTAAGCCCCGGGGTCACAACTTCAGCAAAAATCTGAAATTCTCCAATTCACTCAAAAATGGTGCCAAAGTTTTGCAAATACTCCCCTGAAAGGTTTGGCGGTGGAAACAGAAGGCTTTTTATCATAGGACATGAAATCAGCCCTCGACAACTTAACCTGTGAAAAAAAAAAATTTCTAAGCCCCGTGGTCACAACTTCAGCAAAAATCTCAAATTCTCCAATTCACTCAAAGATGGTGCCAAAGTTTTGCAAATACTCCCCTGAAACGTTTGGAGGTGGAAACAGAAGGCTTTTTATCATAGGACATGAAATCAGCCCTCGACAACTTAACCTGTGAAAAAAAATATTTCTAAGCCCCGGGGTCACAATTTCAGCAAAAAACTGAAATTCTCCAATTCACTCAAAGAAGGTGCCAAAGTTTTGCAAATATTCCCCTGAAAGCTTTTGCGGTGGAAACAGAAGGCTTTTTATCATAGGACATGAAATCAGCCCTCGAAAACTTAACCTGTGAAAAAAAAATTTCTAAGCCCCGGGGTCACAACTTCAGCAAAAATCTGAAATTCTCCAGTTCACTCAAAGATGGTGCCAAAGTTTTGCATATACTCCCCTGAAAGGTTTGGCGGTGCAAACAGAAGGCTTTTTATCATAGGACATGAAATCAACCCTCGACAACTTAACCTGTGGAAAAAAAAATTTCTAAGCCCCGGGGTCACAACTTCAGCAAAAATCTGAAATTCTCCAATTCACTCAAAAATGGTGCCAAAGTTTTGCAAATACTCCCCTGAAAGGTTTGGCGGTGGAAACAGAAGGCTTTTTATCATAGGACATGAAATCAGCCCTCGACAACTTAACCTGTGAAAAAAAAATATTTCTAAGCCCCGGGGTCACAACTTCAGCCAAAATCTGAAATTCTCCAATTCACTCAAAAATGGTGCTAAACTGTTGTAAATTCTCCCCTGAAAGGTTTGGCGGTGGAAACAGAAGGCTTTTTATCATAGGACATGAAATCAGCCCTCGACAACTTAACCTGTGAAAAAAAAAAATTCTAAGCCCCGGGGTCACAACTTCAGCAAAAATCTGAAATTCTCCAATTCACTCAAAGATGGTGCCAACGTGTTCCAAATACTCCCCTGAAAGGTTTTGCGGTGGAAACAGAAGGCTTTTTATCATAGGACATGAAATCAGCCCTCGACAACTTAACCTGTGAAAAAAAAAAATTCTAAGCCCCGGGGTCACAATTTCAGCAAAAATCTGAAATTCTCCAATTCACTCAAAAATGGTGCTAAACTGTTGCACATTCTTCCTGGAAAGGTTTGGCGGTGGAAACAGACGGCTTTTTATCATAGGACATGAAATCAGCCCTCGACAACTTAACCTGTGAAAAAAAAAATTTCTAAGCCCCGGGGTCACAACTTCAGCAAAAATCTGAAATTCTCCAATTCACTCAAAAATGCTGCTAAACTCTTGTAAATTCTCCCCTGAAAGGTTTGGCGGTGGAAACAGAAGGCTTTTTATCATAGGACATGAAATCAGCCCTCGACAACTTAACCTGTGAAAAAGAAAAAATTCTAAGCCCCGGGGTCACAACTTCAGCAAAAATCTGAAATTCTCCAATTCACTCAAAGATGGTCCCAACGTGTTCCAAATACTCCCCTGAAAGGTTTTGCGGTGGAAACAGAAGGCTTTTTATCATAGGACATGAAATCAGCCCTCGACAACTTAACCTGTGAAAAAAAAAAATTCTAAGCCCCGGGGTCACAATTTCAGCAAAAATCTGAAATTCTCCAATTCACGCAAAAATGGTGCTAAACTGTTGCACATTCTTCCTGGAAAGGTTTGGCGGTGGAAACAGACGGCTTTTTATCATAGGACATGAAATCAGCCCTCGACAACTTAACCTGTGAAAAAAAAAATTTCTAAGCCCCGGGGTCACAACTTCAGCAAAAATCTGAAATTTTCAAATTCAATCAAAAATGGTGCCAAAGTTTTGCAAATACTCCCCTGAAATGTTTGGTGGTGGAAACAGAAGGCTTTTTATCATAGGACATGAAATCAGCCCTCGATAACTTAACCTGTGGAAAAAAAAAATTTCTAAGCCCCGGGGTCACAACTTCAGCAAAAATCTGAAATTCTCCAATTCACTCAAAAATGGTGCTAAACTGTTGTAAATTCTCCCCTGAAAGGTTTGGCGGTGGAAACAGAAGGCTGATTATCATAGGCCATGAAATCAACCCTCGACAACTTAACCTGTGAAAAAAAAAATTCTAAGCCCCGGGGTCACAACTTCAGCAAAAATCTGAAATTCTCCAATTCACTCAAAGATGGTGCTAAACTGTTGCAAATACTCCCCTGAAAGGTTTGGCGGTGGAAACAGAAGGCTTTTTATCATAGGACATGAAATCAGCCCTCGACAACTTAACCTGTGAAAAAAAAAAATTCTAAGCCCCGGGGTCACAATTTCAGCAAAAATCTGAAATTCTCCAATTCACGCAAAAATGGTGCTAAACTGTTGCACATTCTTCCTGGAAAGGTTTGGCGGTGGAAACAGACGGCTTTTTATCATAGGACATGAAATCAGCCCTCGACAACTTAACCTGTGGAAAAAAAAATTTCTAAGCCCCGGGGTCACAACTTCAGCAAAAATCTGAAATTCTCCAATTCACTCAAAAATGGTGCTAAACTGTTGTAAATTCTCCCCTGAAAGGTTTGGCGGTGGAAACAGAAGGCTTATTATCATAGGCCATGAAATCAACCCTCGACAACTTAACCTGTGAAAAAAAAAATTCTAAGCCCCGGGGTCACAACTTCAGCAAAAATCTGAAATTCTCCAATTCACTCAAAAATGGTGCTAAACTGTTGTAAATTCTCCCCTGAATGGTTTGGCGGTGGAAACAGAAGGCTTTTTATCATAGGACATGAAATCAGTCCTCAACAACTTAACCTGTGAACAAAAAAAAATTCTAAGCCCCAGGGTCACAATTTCAGCAAAAATCTGAAATTCTCCAATTCACTCAAAAATGGTGCCAAAGTTTTGCAAATACTCCCCTGAAAGGTTTGGCGGGGGAAACAGAAGGCTTTTTATCATAGGACATGAAATCAGCCCTCGACAACTTAACCTGTGAAAAAAAAAAATTCTAAGCCCCGGGGTCACAACTTCAGCAAAAATCTGAAATTCTCCAATTCACTCAAAGATGGTGCCAACGTGTTCCAAATACTCCCCTGAAAGGTTTTGCGGTGGAAACAGAAGGCTTTTTATCATAGGACATGAAATCAGCCCTCGACAACTTAACCTGTGGAAAAAAAAAATTCTAAGCCCCGGGGTCACAATTTCAGCAAAAATCTGAAATTCTCCAATTCACTCAAAAATGGTGCTAAACTGTTGCACATTCTTCCTGGAAAGGTTTGGCGGTGGAAACAGACGGCTTTTTATCATAGGACATGAAATCAGCCCTCGACAACTTAACCTGGGAAAAAAAATTTCTAAGCCCCGGGGTCACAACTTCACCAAAAATCTGAAATTCTCAAATTCAATCAAAAATGGTGCCAAAGTTTTGCAAATACTCCCCTGAAAGGTTTGGCGGGGGAAACAGAAGGCTTTTTATCATAGGACATGAAATCAGCCCTCGACAACTTAACCTGTGAAAAAAAAAATTTTCTAATCCCCGGGGTCACAATTTCAGCAAAAATCTGAAATTCTCCAATTCACTCAAAAATGGTGCTAAACTGTTGTAAATTCTCCCCTGAATGGTTTGGCGGTGGAAACAGAAGGCTTTTTATCATAGGACATGAAATCAGTCCTCAACAACTTAACCTGTGAACAAAAAAAATTTCTAAGCCCCGGGGTCACAATTTCAGCAAAAATCTGAAATTCTCCAATTCACTCAAAAATGGTGCCAAAGTTTTGCAAATACTCCCCTGAAAGGTTTGGCGGGGGAAACAGAAGGCTTTTTATCATAGGACATGAAATCAGCCCTCGACAACTTAACCTGTGAAAAAAAAAAATTCTAAGCCCCGGGGTCACAACTTCAGCAAAAATCTGAAATTCTCCAATTCACTCAAAGATGGTGCCAACGTGTTCCAAATACTCCCCTGAAAGGTTTTGCGGTGGAAACAGAAGGCTTTTTATCATAGGACATGAAATCAGCCCTCGACAATTTAACCTGTGGAAAAAAAAAATTCTAAGCCCCGGGGTCACAATTTCAGCAAAAATCTGAAATTCTCCAATTCACTCAAAAATGGTGCTAAACTGTTGCACATTCTTCCTGGAAAGGTTTGGCGGTGGAAACAGACGGCTTTTTATCATAGGACATGAAATCAGCCCTCGACAACTTAACCTGGGAAAAAAAATTTCTAAGCCCCGGGGTCACAACTTCACCAAAAATCTGAAATTCTCAAATTCAATCAAAAATGGTGCCAAAGTTTTGCAAATACTCCCCTGAAAGGTTTGGCGGTGGAAACAGAAGGCTTTTTATCATAGGACATGAAATCAGCCCTCGACAACTTAACCTGTGAAAAAAAAAAATTCTAAGCCCCGGGGTCACAACTTCAGCAAAAATCTGAAATTCTCCAATTCACTCAAAGATGGTGCCAACGTGTTCCAAATACTCCCCTGAAAGGTTTTGCGGTGGAAACAGAAGGCTTTTTATCATAGGACATGAAATCAGCCCTCGACAACTTAACCTGTGAAAAAAAAAAATTCTAAGCCCCGGGGTCACAATTTCAGCAAAAATCTGAAATTCTCCAATTCACTCAAAAATGGTGCTAAACTGTTGCACATTCTTCCTGGAAAGGTTTGGCGGTGGAAACAGACGGCTTTTTATCATAGGACATGAAATCAGCCCTCGACAACATAACCTGTGAAAAAAAAAATTTCTAATCCCCGGGGTCACAATTTCAGCAAAAATCTGAAATTCTCCAATTCACTCAAAAATGGTGCTAAACTGTTGTAATTTCTCCCCTGAATGGTTTGGCGGTGGAAACAGAAGGCTTTTTATCATAGGACATGAAATCAGTCCTCAACAACTTAACCTGTGAACAAAAAAAAATTCTAAGCCCCGGGGTCACAATTTCAGCAAAAATCTGAAATTCTCCAATTCACTCAAAAATGGTGCCAAAATTTTGCAAATACTCCCCTGAAAGGTTTGGCGGGGGAAACAGAAGGCTTTTTATCATAGGACATGAAATCAGCCCTCGACAACTTAACCTGTGAAAAAAAAAATTCTAAGCCCCGGGGTCACAACTTCAGCAAAAATCTGAAATTCTCCAATTCACTCAAAGATGGTGCCAACGTGTTCCAAATACTCCCCTGAAAGGTTTTGCGGTGGAAACAGAAGGCTTTTTATCATAGGACATGAAATCAGCCCTCGACAACTTAACCTGTGAAAAAAAAAAATTCTAAGCCCCGGGGTCACAATTTCAGCAAAAATCTGAAATTCTCCAATTCACTCAAAAATGGTGCTAAACTGTTGCACATTGTTCCTGGAAAGGTTTGGCGGTGGAAACAGACGGCTTTTTATCATAGGACATGAAATCAGCCCTCGACAACTTAACCTGTGAAAAAAAAAATTTCTAAGCCCCGGGGTCACAACTTCAGCAAAAATCTGAAATTCTCCAATTCACTCAAAAATGGTGCTAAACTGTTGTAAATTCTCCCCTGAAAGGTTTGGCGGTGGAAACAGAAGGCTTTTTATCATAGGACATGAAATCAGCCCTCGACAACTTAACCTGTGAAAAAGAAAAAATTCTAAGCCCCGGGGTCACAACTTCAGCAAAAATCTGAAATTCTCAAATTCAATCAAAAATGGTGCCAAAGTTTTGCAAATACTCCCCTGAAAGGTTTGGCGGTGGAAACAGACGGCTTTTTATCATAGGACATGAAATCAGCCCTTGACAACTTAACCTGTGGAAAGAAAAATTTCTAAGCCCCGGGGTCACAACTTCAGCAAAAATCTGAAATTCTCCAATTCACTCAAAGATGGTGCCAACGTGTTCCAAATACTCCCCTGAAAGGTTTTGCGGTGGAAACAGAAGGCTTTTTATCATAGGACATGAAATCAGCCCTCGACAACTTAACCTGTGAAAAAAAAAAAATTCTAAGCCCCGGGGTCACAATTTCAGCAAAAATCTGAAATTCTCCAATTCACTCAAAAATGGTGCTAAACTGTTGCACATTCTTCCTGGAAAGGTTTGGCGGTGGAAACAGACGGCTTTTTATCATAGGACATGAAATCAGCCCTCGACAACTTAACCTGTGGAAAAAAAAATTTCTAAGCCCCGGGGTCACAACTTCAGCAAAAATCTGAAATTTTCAAATTCAATCAAAAATGGTGCCAAAGTTTTGCAAATACTCCCCTGAAATGTTTGGCGGTGGAAACAGAAGGCTTTTTATCATAGGACATGAAATCAGCCCTCGACAACTTAACCTGTGAAAAAAAAAAAATTCTAAGCCCCGGGGTCACAACTTCAGCAAAAATCTGAAATTCTCCAATTCACTCAAAAATGGTGCTAAACTGTTGTAAATTCTCCCCTGAAAGGTTTGGCGGTGGAAACAGAAGGCTGATTATCATAGGCCATGAAATCAACCCTCGACAACTTAACCTGTGAAAAAAAAAATTCTAAGCCCCGGGGTCACAACTTCAGCAAAAATCTGAAATTCTCCAATTCACTCAAAAATGGTGCTAAACTGTTGCAAATACTTCCCTGAAAGGTTTGGCGGTGGAAACAGAAGGCTTTTTATCATAGGACATGAAATCAGCCCTCGACAACTTAACCTGTGAAAAAAAAAATTTCTAAGCCCCGGGGTCACAACTTCAGCAAAAATCTGAAATTCTCCAATTCACTCAAAAATGGTGCTAAACTGTTGTAAATTCTCCCCTGAAAGGTTTGGCGGTGGAAACAGAAGGCTTTTTATCATAGGACATGAAATCAGCCCTCGACAACTTAACCTGTGAAAAAGAAAAAATTCTAAGCCCCGGGGTCACAACTTCAGCAAAAATCTGAAATTCTCAAATTCAATCAAAAATGGTGCCAAAGTTTTGCAAATACTCCCCTGAAAGGTTTGGCGGTGGAAACAGACGGCTTTTTATCATAGGACATGAAATCAGCCCTTGACAACTTAACCTGTGGAAAGAAAAATTTCTAAGCCCCGGGGTCACAACTTCAGCAAAAATCTGAAATTCTCCAATTCACTCAAAGATGGTGCCAACGTGTTCCAAATACTCCCCTGAAAGGTTTTGCGGTGGAAACAGAAGGCTTTTTATCATAGGACATGAAATCAGCCCTCGACAACTTAACCTGTGAAAAAAAAAAAATTCTAAGCCCCGGGGTCACAATTTCAGCAAAAATCTGAAATTCTCCAATTCACTCAAAAATGGTGCTAAACTGTTGCACATTCTTCCTGGAAAGGTTTGGCGGTGGAAACAGACGGCTTTTTATCATAGGACATGAAATCAGCCCTCGACAACTTAACCTGTGGAAAAAAAAATTTCTAAGCCCCGGGGTCACAACTTCAGCAAAAATCTGAAATTTTCAAATTCAATCAAAAATGGTGCCAAAGTTTTGCAAATACTCCCCTGAAATGTTTGGCGGTGGAAACAGAAGGCTTTTTATCATAGGACATGAAATCAGCCCTCGATAACTTAACCTGTGGAAAAAAAAAATTTCTAAGCCCCGGGGTCACAACTTCAGCAAAAATCTGAAATTCTCCAATTCACTCAAAAATGGTGCTAAACTGTTGTAAATTCTCCCCTGAAAGGTTTGGCGGTGGAAACAGAAGGCTGATTATCATAGGCCATGAAATCAACCCTCGACAACTTAACCTGTGAAAAAAAAAATTCTAAGCCCCGGGGTCACAACTTCAGCAAAAATCTGAAATTCTCCAATTCACTCAAAGATGGTGCTAAACTGTTGCAAATACTCCCCTGAAAGGTTTGGCGGTGGAAACAGAAGGCTTTTTATCATAGGACATGAAATCAGCCCTCGACAACTTAACCTGTGAAAAAAAAAAATTCTAAGCCCCGGGGTCACAATTTCAGCAAAAATCTGAAATTCTCCAATTCACGCAAAAATGGTGCTAAACTGTTGCACATTCTTCCTGGAAAGGTTTGGCGGTGGAAACAGACGGCTTTTTATCATAGGACATGAAATCAGCCCTCGACAACTTAACCTGTGGAAAAAAAAATTTCTAAGCCCCGGGGTCACAACTTCAGCAAAAATCTGAAATTCTCCAATTCACTCAAAAATGGTGCTAAACTGTTGTAAATTCTCCCCTGAAAGGTTTGGCGGTGGAAACAGAAGGCTTATTATCATAGGCCATGAAATCAACCCTCGACAACTTAACCTGTGAAAAAAAAAATTCTAAGCCCCGGGGTCACAACTTCAGCAAAAATCTGAAATTCTCCAATTCACTCAAAAATGGTGCTAAACTGTTGTAAATTCTCCCCTGAATGGTTTGGCGGTGGAAACAGAAGGCTTTTTATCATAGGACATGAAATCAGTCCTCAACAACTTAACCTGTGAACAAAAAAAAATTCTAAGCCCCAGGGTCACAATTTCAGCAAAAATCTGAAATTCTCCAATTCACTCAAAAATGGTGCCAAAGTTTTGCAAATACTCCCCTGAAAGGTTTGGCGGGGGAAACAGAAGGCTTTTTATCATAGGACATGAAATCAGCCCTCGACAACTTAACCTGTGAAAAAAAAAAATTCTAAGCCCCGGGGTCACAACTTCAGCAAAAATCTGAAATTCTCCAATTCACTCAAAGATGGTGCCAACGTGTTCCAAATACTCCCCTGAAAGGTTTTGCGGTGGAAACAGAAGGCTTTTTATCATAGGACATGAAATCAGCCCTCGACAACTTAACCTGTGGAAAAAAAAAATTCTAAGCCCAGGGGTCACAATTTCAGCAAAAATCTGAAATTCTCCAATTCACTCAAAAATGGTGCTAAACTGTTGCACATTCTTCCTGGAAAGGTTTGGCGGTGGAAACAGACGGCTTTTTATCATAGGACATGAAATCAGCCCTCGACAACTTAACCTGGGAAAAAAAATTTCTAAGCCCCGGGGTCACAACTTCACCAAAAATCTGAAATTCTCAAATTCAATCAAAAATGGTGCCAAAGTTTTGCAAATACTCCCCTGAAAGGTTGGGCGGGGGAAACAGAAGGCTTTTTATCATAGGACATGAAATCAGCCCTCGACAACTTAACCTGTGAAAAAAAAAATTTTCTAATCCCCGGGGTCACAATTTCAGCAAAAATCTGAAATTCTCCAATTCACTCAAAAATGGTGCTAAACTGTTGTAAATTCTCCCCTGAATGGTTTGGCGGTGGAAACAGAAGGCTTTTTATCATAGGACATGAAATCAGTCCTCAACAACTTAACCTGTGAACAAAAAAAAATTCTAAGCCCCGGGGTCACAATTTCAGCAAAAATCTGAAATTCTCCAATTCACTCAAAAATGGTGCCAAAGTTTTGCAAATACTCCCCTGAAAGGTTTGGCGGGGGAAACAGAAGGCTTTTTATCATAGGACATGAAATCAGCCCTCGACAACTTAACCTGTGAAAAAAAAAAATTCTAAGCCCCGGGGTCACAACTTCAGCAAAAATCTGAAATTCTCCAATTCACTCAAAGATGGTGCCAACGTGTTCCAAATACTCCCCTGAAAGGTTTTGCAGTGGAAACAGAAGGCTTTTTATCATAGGACATGAAATCAGCCCTCGACAACTTAACCTGTGGAAAAAAAAAATTCTAAGCCCCGGGGTCACAATTTCAGCAAAAATCTGAAATTCTCCAATTCACTCAAAAATGGTGCTAAACTGTTGCACATTCTTCCTGGAAAGGTTTGGCGGTGGAAACAGACGGCTTTTTATCATAGGACATGAAATCAGCCCTCGACAACTTAACCTGGGAAAAAAAATTTCTAAGCCCCGGGGTCACAACTTCACCAAAAATCTGAAATTCTCAAATTCAATCAAAAATGGTGCCAAAGTTTTGCAAATACTCCCCTGAAAGGTTTGGCGGTGGAAACAGAAGGCTTTTTATCATAGGACATGAAATCAGCCCTCGACAACTTAACCTGTGAAAAAAAAAAATTCTAAGCCCCGGGGTCACAACTTCAGCAAAAATCTGAAATTCTCCAATTCACTCAAAGATGGTGCCAACGTGTTCCAAATACTCCCCTGAAAGGTTTTGCGGTGGAAACAGAAGGCTTTTTATCATAGGACATGAAATCAGCCCTCGACAACTTAACCTGTGAAAAAAAAAAATTCTAAGCCCCGGGGTCACAATTTCAGCAAAAATCTGAAATTCTCCAATTCACTCAAAAATGGTGCTAAACTGTTGCACATTCTTCCTGGAAAGGTTTGGCGGTGGAAACAGACGGCTTTTTATCATAGGACATGAAATCAGCCCTCGACAACATAACCTGTGAAAAAAAAAATTTCTAATCCCCGGGGTCACAATTTCAGCAAAAATCTGAAATTCTCCAATTCACTCAAAAATGGTGCTAAACTGTTGTAATTTCTCCCCTGAATGGTTTGGCGGTGGAAACAGAAGGCTTTTTATCATAGGACATGAAATCAGTCCTCAACAACTTAACCTGTGAACAAAAAAAAATTCTAAGCCCCGGGGTCACAATTTCAGCAAAAATCTGAAATTCTCCAATTCACTCAAAAATGGTGCCAAAATTTTGCAAATACTCCCCTGAAAGGTTTGGCGGGGGAAACAGAAGGCTTTTTATCATAGGACATGAAATCAGCCCTCGACAACTTAACCTGTGAAAAAAAAAATTCTAAGCCCCGGGGTCACAACTTCAGCAAAAATCTGAAATTCTCCAATTCACTCAAAGATGGTGCCAACGTGTTCCAAATACTCCCCTGAAAGGTTTTGCGGTGGAAACAGAAGGCTTTTTATCATAGGACATGAAATCAGCCCTCGACAACTTAACCTGTGAAAAAAAAAAATTCTAAGCCCCGGGGTCACAATTTCAGCAAAAATCTGAAATTCTCCAATTCACTCAAAAATGGTGCTAAACTGTTGCACATTGTTCCTGGAAAGGTTTGGCGGTGGAAACAGACGGCTTTTTATCATAGGACATGAAATCAGCCCTCGACAACTTAACCTGTGAAAAAAAAAATTTCTAAGCCCCGGGGTCACAACTTCAGCAAAAATCTGAAATTCTCCAATTCACTCAAAAATGGTGCTAAACTGTTGTAAATTCTCCCCTGAAAGGTTTGGCGGTGGAAACAGAAGGCTTTTTATCATAGGACATGAAATCAGCCCTCGACAACTTAACCTGTGAAAAAGAAAAAATTCTAAGCCCCGGGGTCACAACTTCAGCAAAAATCTGAAATTCTCAAATTCAATCAAAAATGGTGCCAAAGTTTTGCAAATACTCCCCTGAAAGGTTTGGCGGTGGAAACAGACGGCTTTTTATCATAGGACATGAAATCAGCCCTTGACAACTTAACCTGTGGAAAGAAAAATTTCTAAGCCCCGGGGTCACAACTTCAGCAAAAATCTGAAATTCTCCAATTCACTCAAAGATGGTGCCAACGTGTTCCAAATACTCCCCTGAAAGGTTTTGCGGTGGAAACAGAAGGCTTTTTATCATAGGACATGAAATCAGCCCTCGACAACTTAACCTGTGAAAAAAAAAAAATTCTAAGCCCCGGGGTCACAATTTCAGCAAAAATCTGAAATTCTCCAATTCACTCAAAAATGGTGCTAAACTGTTGCACATTCTTCCTGGAAAGGTTTGGCGGTGGAAACAGACGGCTTTTTATCATAGGACATGAAATCAGCCCTCGACAACTTAACCTGTGGAAAAAAAAATTTCTAAGCCCCGGGGTCACAACTTCAGCAAAAATCTGAAATTTTCAAATTCAATCAAAAATGGTGCCAAAGTTTTGCAAATACTCCCCTGAAATGTTTGGCGGTGGAAACAGAAGGCTTTTTATCATAGGACATGAAATCAGCCCTCGACAACTTAACCTGTGAAAAAAAAAAAATTCTAAGCCCCGGGGTCACAACTTCAGCAAAAATCTGAAATTCTCCAATTCACTCAAAAATGGTGCTAAACTGTTGTAAATTCTCCCCTGAAAGGTTTGGCGGTGGAAACAGAAGGCTGATTATCATAGGCCATGAAATCAACCCTCGACAACTTAACCTGTGAAAAAAAAAATTCTAAGCCCCGGGGTCACAACTTCAGCAAAAATCTGAAATTCTCCAATTCACTCAAAAATGGTGCTAAACTGTTGCAAATACTTCCCTGAAAGGTTTGGCGGTGGAAACAGAAGGCTTTTTATCATAGGACATGAAATCAGCCCTCGACAACTTAACCTGTGAAAAAGAAAAAATTCTAAGCCCCGGGGTCACAACTTCAGCAAAAATCTGAAATTCTCAAATTCAATCAAAAATGGTGCCAAAGTTTTGCAAATACTCCCCTGAAAGGTTTGGCGGTGGAAACAGACGGCTTTTTATCATAGGACATGAAATCAGCCCTTGACAACTTAACCTGTGGAAAGAAAAATTTCTAAGCCCCGGGGTCACAACTTCAGCAAAAATCTGAAATTCTCCAATTCACTCAAAGATGGTGCCAACGTGTTCCAAATACTCCCCTGAAAGGTTTTGCGGTGGAAACAGAAGGCTTTTTATCATAGGACATGAAATCAGCCCTCGACAACTTAACCTGTGAAAAAAAAAAAATTCTAAGCCCCGGGGTCACAATTTCAGCAAAAATCTGAAATTCTCCAATTCACTCAAAAATGGTGCTAAACTGTTGCACATTCTTCCTGGAAAGGTTTGGCGGTGGAAACAGACGGCTTTTTATCATAGGACATGAAATCAGCCCTCGACAACTTAACCTGTGGAAAAAAAAATTTCTAAGCCCCGGGGTCACAACTTCAGCAAAAATCTGAAATTTTCAAATTCAATCAAAAATGGTGCCAAAGTTTTGCAAATACTCCCCTGAAATGTTTGGCGGTGGAAACAGAAGGCTTTTTATCATAGGACATGAAATCAGCCCTCGACAACTTAACCTGTGAAAAAAAAAAAATTCTAAGCCCCGGGGTCACAACTTCAGCAAAAATCTGAAATTCTCCAATTCACTCAAAAATGGTGCTAAACTGTTGTAAATTCTCCCCTGAAAGGTTTGGCGGTGGAAACAGAAGGCTGATTATCATAGGCCATGAAATCAACCCTCGACAACTTAACCTGTGAAAAAAAAAATTCTAAGCCCCGGGGTCACAACTTCAGCAAAAATCTGAAATTCTCCAATTCACTCAAAAATGGTGCTAAACTGTTGCAAATACTTCCCTGAAAGGTTTGGCGGGGGAAACAGAAGGCTTTTTATCATAGGACATGAAATCAGCCCTCGACAACTTAACCTGTGAAAAAAAAAAATTCTAAGCCCCGGGGTCACAATTTCACCAAAAATCTGAAATTCTCCAATTCACTCAAAAATGGTGCTAAACTGTTGCACATTCTTCCTGGAAAGGTTTGGCGGTGGAAAAAGACGGCTTTTTATCATACGCCAAGAAATCAACCCTCGACAACTTAACCTGTGAAAAAAAAAATTTCTAATCCCCGGGGTCACAATTTCAGCAAAAATCTGAAATTCTCCAATTCACTCAAAAATGGTGCCAAAGTTTTGCAAATACTCCCCTGAAAGGTTTGGCGGTGGAAACAGACGGCTTTTTATCATAGGACATGAAATCAGCCCTTGACAACTTAACCTGTGGAAAGAAAAATTTCTAAGCCCCGGGGTCACAACTTCAGCAAAAATCTGAAATTCTCCAATTCACTCAAAGATGGTGCCAACGTGTTCCAAATACTCCCCTGAAAGGTTTTGCGGTGGAAACAGAAGGCTTTTTATCATAGGACATGAAATCAGCCCTCGACAACTTAACCTGTGAAAAAAAAAAAATTCTAAGCCCCGGGGTCACAATTTCAGCAAAAATCTGAAATTCTCCAATTCACTCAAAAATGGTGCTAAACTGTTGCACATTCTTCCTGGAAAGGTTTGGCGGTGGAAACAGACGGCTTTTTATCATAGGACATGAAATCAGCCCTCGACAACTTAACCTGTGGAAAAAAAAATTTCTAAGCCCCGGGGTCACAACTTCAGCAAAAATCTGAAATTTTCAAATTCAATCAAAAATGGTGCCAAAGTTTTGCAAATACTCCCCTGAAATGTTTGGCGGTGGAAACAGAAGGCTTTTTATCATAGGACATGAAATCAGCCCTCGACAACTTAACCTGTGAAAAAAAAAAAATTCTAAGCCCCGGGGTCACAACTTCAGCAAAAATCTGAAATTCTCCAATTCACTCAAAAATGGTGCTAAACTGTTGTAAATTCTCCCCTGAAAGGTTTGGCGGTGGAAACAGAAGGCTGATTATCATAGGCCATGAAATCAACCCTCGACAACTTAACCTGTGAAAAAAAAAATTCTAAGCCCCGGGGTCACAACTTCAGCAAAAATCTGAAATTCTCCAATTCACTCAAAAATGGTGCTAAACTGTTGCAAATACTTCCCTGAAAGGTTTGGCGGTGGAAACAGAAGGCTTTTTATCATAGGACATGAAATCAGCCCTCGACAACTTAACCTGTGAAAAAAAAAAATTTCTAAACCCCGGGGTCACAATTTCACCAAAAATCTGAAATTCTCCAATTCACTCAAAAATGGTGCTAAACTGTTGCACATTCTTCCTGGAAAGGTTTGGCGGTGGAAACACACGGCTTTTTATCATACGCCAAGAAATCAACCCTCGACAACTTAACCTGTGAAAAAAAAAATTTCTAATCCCCGGGGTCACAATTTCAGCAAAAATCTGAAATTCTCCAATTCACTCAAAAATGGTGCTAAACTGTTGCACATTCTTCCTGGAAAGGTTTGGCGGTGGAAACAGACGGCTTTTTATCATAGGACATGAAATCAGCCCTCGACAACTTAACCTGTGAAAAAAAAAATTTCTAAGCCCCGGGGTCACAACTTCAGCAAAAATCTGAAATTCTCAAATTCAATCAAAAATGGTGCCAAAGTTTTGCAAATACTCCCCTGAAAGGTTTGGCGGTGGAAACAGACGGCTTTTTATCATAGGACATGAAATCAGCCCTTGACAACTTAACCTGTGGAAAAAAAAAATTCTAAGCCCCGGGGTCACAACTTCAGCAAAAATCTGAAATTCTCCAATTCACTCAAAAATGGTGCTAAACTGTTGTAAATTCTCCCCTGAAAGGTTTGGCGGTGGAAACAGAAGGCTTTTTATCATAGGACATGAAATCAGCCCTCGACAACTTAACCTGTGAAAAAAAAAAAATTCTAAGTCCCGGGGTCACAACTTCAGCAAAAATCTGAAATTCTCAAATTCAATCAAAAATGGTGCCACAGTTTTGCAAATACTCCCCTGAAAGGTTTGGCGGTGGAAACAGAAGGCTTTTTATCATAGGACATGAAATCAGCCATCGACAACTTAACCTGTGAAAAAAAATTTTTCTAAGCCCCGGGGTCACAACTTCAGCAAAAATCTGAAATTCTCCAATTCACTCATAAATGGTGCTAAACGGTTGTAAATTCTCCCCTGAAAGGTTTGGCGGTGGAAACAGAAGGTTGTTTATCATAGGCCATGAAATCAACCCTCGACAACTTAACCTGTGAAAAAAAAAAATTCTAAGCCCCGGGGTCACAACTTCAGCAAAAATCTGAAATTCTCCAATTCACTCAAAAATGGTGCTAAACTGTTGCAAATACTCCCCTGAAAGGTTTGGCGGTGGAAACAGAAGGCTTTTTATCATAGGACATGAAATCAGCCCTCGACAACTTAACCTGTAAAAAAAAAAATTCTAAGCCCCGGGGTCACAATTTCAGCAAAAATCTGAAATTCTCCAATTCACTCAAAAATGGTGCTAAACTGTTGTAAATCCTCCCCTGAAAGGTTTGGCGGTGGAAACAGAAGGCTTTTTATCATTGGACATACAATCAGCCCTCGACAACTTAACCTGTGAAAAAAAAAATTCTAAGCCCCGGGGTCACAACTTCAGCAAAAATCTCAAATGCTCCAATTCACTCAAAGATGGTTCTAAACTGTTGCACATTCTTCCTGGAAATGTTTGGCGGTGGAAACAGACGGCTTTTTATCATAGGACATGAAATCAGCCCTCGACAACTTAACCTGTGAAAAAAAAAATTTCTAAGCCCCGGGGTCACAATTTCAGCAAAAATATGAAATTCTCCAATTCACTCAAAAATGGTGCTAAACTGTTGTAAATTCTCCCCTGAAAGGTTTGGTGGGGAAAACAGAAGGCTTTTTATCATAGGACATGAAATCAGCCCTCGACAACTTAACCTGTGGGGAAAAAAAAATTTTCTAAGCCCCGGGGTCACAATTTCAGCAAAAATCTGAAATTCTCCAATTCACTCAAAAATGGTGCTAAACTGTTGCAAATACTCCCCTGAAAGGTTTGGCGGTGGAAACAGAAGGCTTTTTATCATAGGACATGAAATCAACCCTCGACAACTTAACCTGTGGAAAAAAAAGATTCTAAGCCCCGGGGTCACAACTTCAGCAAAAATCTGAAATTCTCAAATTCAATCAAAAATGGTGCCAAAGTTTTGCAAATACTCCCCTGAAAGGTTTGGCGGTGGAAAAAGAAGGCTTTTTATCATAGGACATGAAATCAGCCCTCGACAACTTAACCTGTGAAAAAAAAAATTTCTAAGCCCCGGGGTCACAACTTCAGCAAAAATCTGAAATTCTCCAATTCACTCAAAAATGGTGATAAACTGTTGTAAATTCTCCCCTGAAAGGTTTGGCGGTGGAAACAGAAGGCTGTTTATCATAGGCCATGAAATCAACCCTCGACAACTTAACCTGTGAAAAAAAAAAATTCTAAGCCCCGGGGTCACAACTTCAGCAAAAATTTGAAATTCTCCAATTCACTCAAAAATGGTGCTAAACTGTTGCAAATACTCCCCTGAAAGGTTTGGCGGTGGAAACAGAAGGCTTTTTATCATAGGACATGAAATCAGCCCTCGACAACTTAACCTGTGAAAAAAAAAATTCTAAGCCTCCGGGGTCACAATTTCAGCAAAAATCTGAAATTCTCCAATTCACTCAAAGATGGTGCCAAAGTTTTCCAAATACTCCCCTGAAAGGTTTGGCGGTGGAAACAGAAGGCTGTTTATCATAGGCCATGAAATCAACCCTCGACAACTTAACCAGTGAAAAAAAAAAATTCTAAGCCCCGGGGTCACAATTTCAGCAAAAATCTGAAATTCTCCAATTCACTCAAAAATGGTGCTAAACTGTTGTAAATTCTCCCCTGAAAGGTTTGGCGGTGGAAACAGAAGGCTTTTTATCATAGGACATGAAATCAGCCCTCGACAACTTAACCTGTGGAAAAAAAAATTTCTAAGCCCCGGGGTCACAATTTCAGCAAAAATCTGAAATTCTCCAATTCACTCAAAGATGGTGCCAAAGTTTTCCAAATACTCCCCTGAAAGGTTTGGCGGTGGAAACAGAAGGCTTTTTATCATAGGACATGAAATCAGCCATCGACAACTTAACCTGTGAAAAAAAAAATTTTCTAAGCCCCGGGGTCACAACTTCAGCAAAAATCTGAAATTCTCCAATTCACTCATAAATGGTGCTAAACGGTTGTAAATTCTCCCCTGAAAGGTTTGGCGGTGGAAACAGAAGGTTGTTTATCATAGGCCATGAAATCAACCCTCGACAACTTAACCTGTGAAAAAAAAAAATTCTAAGCCCCGGGGTCACAACTTCAGCAAAAATCTGAAATTCTCCAATTCACTCAAAAATGTTGCTAAACTGTTGCAAATACTCCCCTGAAAGGTTTGGCGGTGGAAACAGAAGGCTTTTTATCATAGGACATGAAATCAGCCCTCGACAACTTAACCTGTAAAAAAAAAAATTCTAAGCCCCGGGGTCACAATTTCAGCAAAAATCTGAAATTCTCCAATTCACTCAAAAATGGTGCTAAACTGTTGTAAATCCTCCCCTGAAAGGTTTGGCGGTGGAAACAGAAGGCTTTTTATCATTGGACATACAATCAGCCCTCGACAACTTAACCTGTGAAAAAAAAAATTCTAAGCCCCGGGGTCACAACTTCAGCAAAAATCTCAAATGCTCCAATTCACTCAAAGATGGTGCTAAACTGTTGCACATTCTTCCTGGAAATGTTTGGCGGTGGAAACAGACGGCTTTTTATCATAGGACATGAAATCAGCCCTCGACAACTTAACCTGTGAAAAAAAAAATTCTAAGCCCCGGGGTCACAATTTCAGCAAAAATCTGAAATTCTCCAATTCACTCAAAAATGGTGCCAAAGTTTTGCAAATACTCCCCTGAAAGGTTTGGCGGTGGAAACAGAAGGCTTTTTATCATAGGACATGAAATCAGCCCTCGACAACTTAACCTGTGAAAAAAAAAATTTCTAAGCCCCGGGGTCACAATTTCAGCAAAAATATGAAATTCTCCAATTCACTCAAAAATGGTGCTAAACTGTTGTAAATTCTCCCCTGAAAGGTTTGGTGGGGAAAACAGAAGGCTTTTTATCATAGGACATGAAATCAGCCCTCGACAACTTAACCTGTGGGGAAAAAAAAAATTTCTAAGCCCCGGGGTCACAATTTCAGCAAAAATCTGAAATTCTCCAATTCACTCAAAAATGGTGCTAAACTGTTGCAAATACTCCCCTGAAAGGTTTGGCGGTGGAAACAGAAGGCTTTTTATCATAGGACATGAAATCAACCCTCGACAACTTAACCTGTGGAAAAAAAAAATTCTAAGCCCCGGGGTCACAACTTCAGCAAAAATCTGAAATTCTCAAATTCAATCAAAAATGGTGCCAAAGTTTTGCAAATACTCCCCTGAAAGGTTTGGCGGTGGAAAAAGAAGGCTTTTTATCATAGGACATGAAATCAGCCCTCGACAACTTAACCTGTGAAAAAAAAAAATTCTAAGCCCCGGGGTCACAACTTCAGCAAAAATTTGAAATTCTCCAATTCACTCAAAAATGGTGCTAAACTGTTGCAAATACTCCCCTGAAAGGTTTGGCGGTGGAAACAGAAGGCTTTTTATCATAGGACATGAAATCAGCCCTCGACAACTTAAACTGTGAAAAAAAAAATTCTAAGCCTCCGGGGTCACAATTTCAGCAAAAATCTGAAATTCTCCAATTCACTCAAAGATGGTGCCAAAGTTTTCCAAATACTCCCCTGAAAGGTTTGGCGGTGGAAACAGAAGGCTGTTTATCATAGGCCATGAAATCAACCCTCGACAACTTAACCAGTGAAAAAAAAAAAATCTAAGCCCCGGGGTCACAATTTCAGCAAAAATCTGAAATTCTCCAATTCACTCAAAAATGGTGCTAAACTGTTGTAAATTCTCCCCTGAAAGGTTTGGCGGTGGAAACAGAAGGCTTTTTATCATAGGACATGAAATCAGCCCTCGACAACTTAACCTGTGGAAAAAAAAATTTCTAAGCCCCGGGGTCACAATTTCAGCAAAAATCTGAAATTCTCCAATTCACTCAAAGATGGTGCCAAAGTTTTCCAAATACTCCCCTGAAAGGTTTGGCGGTGGAAACAGAAGGCTGTTTATCATAGGCCATGAAATCAACCCTCGACAACTTAACCTGTGAAAAAAAAAAATTCTAAGCCCCGGGGTCACAATTTCAGCAAAAATCTGAAATTCTCCAATTCACTCAAAAATGGTGCTAAACTGTTGTAAATTCTCCCCTGAAAGGTTTGGAGGTGGAAACAGAAGGCTTTTTATCATAGGACATGAAATCAGCCCTCGACAACTTAACCTGTGGGAAAAAAAATTTCTAAGCCCCGGGGTCACAACTTCAGCAAAAATCTGAAATACTCCAATTCACTCAAAAATGGTGCCAAAGTTTTGCAAATACTCCCCTGAAAGGTTTGGAGGTGGAAACAGAAGGCTTTTTATCATAGGACATGAAATCAGCCCTCGACACATTAACCTGTGAAAAAAAAAAAATTCTAAGCCCCGGGGTCACAACTTCAGCAAAAATCTGAAATTCTCCAATTCACTCAAAAATGGTGCCAAAGTTTTGCAAATACTCCCCTGAAAGGTTTGGCGGTGGAAACAGAAGGCTTTTTATCATAGGCCAAGAAATCAACCCTCGACAACTTAACCTGTGAAAAAAAAAATTTCTAAGCCCCGGGGTCACAACTTCAGCAAAAATCTGAAATTCTCCAATTCACTCAAAAATGGTGCCAAAGTTTTGCAAATACTCCCCTGAAAGGTTTGGAGGTGGAAACAGAAGGCTTTTTATCATAGGACATGAAATCAGCCCTCGACAACTTAACCTGTGGAAAAAAAAATTTCTAAGCCCCGGGGTCACAACTTCAGCAAAAATCTGAAATTCTCCAATTCACTCAAAAATGGTGCCAAAGTTTTGCAAATACTCCCCTGAAAGGTTTGGCGGTGGAAACAGAAGGCTTTTTATCATAGGCCAAGAAATCAACCCTCGACAACTTAACCTGTGAAAAAAAAAATTTCTAAGCCCCGGGGTCACAACTTCAGCAAAAATCTGAAATTCTCCAATTCACTCAAAAATGGTGCCATAGTTTTGCAAATACTCCCCTGAAAGGTTTGGCGGTGGAAACAGAAGGTTTTATATCATAGGACATGAAATCAGCCCTCGACAACTTAACCTGTGAAATAAAAAAAAATTCTAAGCCCCGGGGTCACAACTTCAGCAAAAATCTGAAATTCTCCAATTCACTCAAAAATGGTGCCAAAGTTTTGCAAATACTCCCCTGAAAGGTTTGGCGGTGCAAACAGAAGGCTTTTTATCATTGGACATGAAATCAGCCCTCGACAACTTAACCTGTGAAAAAAAAATTTCTAAGCCCCGGGGTCACAACTTCAGCAAAAATCTGAAATTCTCCAATTCACTCAAAGATGGTGCCAAAGTTTTGCAAATACTCCCCTGAAAGGTTTGGCGGGGCAAACAGAAGGCTTTTTATCAGAAGCCAAGAAATCAACCCTCGACAACTTAACCTGTGGAAAAAAAAATTTCTAAGCCCCGGGGTCACAACTTCAGCAAAAATCTGAAATTCTCCAATTCACTCAAAAATGGTGCCAAAGTTTTGCAAATACTCCCCTGAAAGGTTTGGAGGTGGAAACAGAAGGCTTTTTATCATAGGACATGAAATCAGCCCTCGACAACTTAACCTGTGGAAAAAAAAATTTCTAAGCCCCGGGGTCACAACTTCAGCAAAAATCTGAAATTCTCCAATTCACTCAAAAATGGTGCCAAAGTTTTGCAAATACTCCCCTGAAAGGTTTGGCGGTGCAAACAGAAGGCTTTTTATCATTGGACATGAAATCAGCCCTCGACAACTTAACCTGTGAAAAAAAAATTTCTAAGCCCCGGGGTCACAACTTCAGCAAAAATCTGAAATTCTCCAATTCACTCAAAGATGGTGCCAAAGTTTTGCAAATACTCCCCTGAAAGGTTTGGCGGGGCAAACAGAAGGCTTTTTATCAGAGGCCAAGAAATCAACCCTCGACAACTTAACCTGCGGAAAAAAAAATTTCTAAGCCCCGGGGTCACAACTTCAGCAAAAATCTGAAATTCTCCAATTCACTCAAAAATGGTGCTAAACTGTTGCAAATTCTCCCCTGAAAGGTTTGGCGGTGGAAACAAAAGCCTTTTTATCATAGGACATGAAATCAGCCCTCGACAACTTAACCTGTGAAAAAAAAAAATTTCTAAGCCCCGGGGTCACAACTTCAGCAAAAATCTGAAATTCTCCAATTCACTCAAAAATGGTGCCAAAGTTTTGCAAATACTCCCCTGAAAGGTTTGGCGGTGCAAACAGAAGGCTTTTTATAATAGGCCAAGAAATCAACCCTCGACAACTTAACCTGTGAAAAAAAAAATTTCTAAGCCCCGGGGTCACAACTTCAGCAAAAATCTGAAATTCTCCAATTCACTCAAAAATGGTGCCAAAGTTTTGCAAATACTCCCCTGAAAGGTTTGGCGGTGCAAACAGAAGGCTTTTTATCATAGGCCAAGAAATCAACCCTCGACAACTTAACCTGTGAAAAAAAAAATTTCTAAGCCCCGGGGTCACAACTTCAGCAAAAATCTGAAATTCTCCAATTCACTCAAAAATGGTGCCAAAGTTTTGCAAATACTCCCCTGAAAGGTTTGGAGGTGGAAACAGAAGGCTTTTTATCATAGGACATGAAATCAGCCCTCGACAACTTAACCTGTGTAAAAAAAAATTCTAAGCCCCGGGGTCACAACTTCAGCAAAAATCTGAAATTCTCCAATTCACTCAAAAATGGTGCTAAACTGTTGCAAATTCTCCCCTGAAAGGTTTGGCGGTGGAAACAGACGGCTTTTTATCATAGGACATGAAATCAGCCCTCGACAACTTAACCTGTGAAAAAAAAAAATTCTAAGCCCCGGGGTCACAACTTCAGCAAAAATCTGAAATTCTCCAATTCATTCAAAAATGGTGCCAAAGTTTTGCAAATACTCCCCTCAAAGGTTTGGAGGTGGAAACAGAAGGCTTTTTATCATGGGACATGAAATCAGCCCTCGAAAACTTAACCTGTGAAAAAAAAAAATTCTAAGCCCCGGGGCCACAACTTCAGCAAAAATCTGAAATTCTCTAATTCACTCAAAAATGGTGCCAAAGTTTTGCAAATACTCCCCTGAAAGGTTTGGCGGTGGAAACAGAAGGCTTTTTATCATAGGCCAAGAAATCAACCCTCGACAACTTAACCTGTGAAAAAAAAAATTTCTAAGCCCTGGGGTCACAACTTCAGCAAAAATCTGAAATTCTCCAATTCACTCAAAGATGGTGCCAAAGTTTTGCAAATACTCCCCTGAAAGGTTTGGAGGTGGAAACAGAAGGCTTTTTATCATAGGACATGAAATCAGCCCTCGACAACTTAACCTGTGAAAAAAAAAATTTCTAAGCCCCGGGGTCACAACTTCAGCAAAAATCTGAAATTCTACAATTCACTCAAAAATGGTGCCAAAGTTTTGCAAATACTCCCCTGAAAGGTTTGGCGGTGCAAACAGAAGGCTTTTTATCATTGGACATGAAATCAGCCCTCGACAACTTAACCTGTGAAAAAAAAATTTCTAAGTCCCGGGGTCACAACTTCAGCAAAAATCTGAAATTCTCCAATTCACTCAAAGATGGTGCCAAAGTTTTGCAAATACTCCCCTGAAAGGTTTGGCGGGGCAAACAGAAGGCTTTTTATCAGAGGCCAAGAAATCAACCCTCGACAACTTAACCTGCGAAAAAAAAAATTTCTAAGCCCCGGGGTCACAACTTCAGCAAAAATCTGAAATTCTCCAATTCACTCAAAAATGGTGCCATAGTTTTGCAAATACTCCCCTGAAAGGTTTGGCGGTGGAAACAAAAGCCTTTTTATCATAGGACATGAAATCAGCCCTCGACAACTTAACCTGTGAAAAAAAAAAATTTCTAAGCCCCGGGGTCACAACTTCAGCAAAAATCTGAAATTCTCCAATTCACTCAAAAATGGTGCCAAAGTTTTGCAAATACTCCCCTGAAAGGTTTGGAGGTGGAAACAGAAGGCTTTTTATCATAGGACATGAAATCAGCCCTCGACAACTTAACCTGTGGAAAAAAAAATTTCTAAGCCCCGGGGTCACAACTTCAGCAAAAATCTGAAATTCTCCAATTCACTAAAAGATGGTGCCAAAGTTTTGCAAATACTCCCCTGAAAGGTTTGGCGGTGCAAACAGAAGGCTTTTTATAATAGGCCAAGAAATCAACCCTCGACAACTTAACCTGTGAAAAAAAAAATTTCTAAGCCCCGGGGTCACAACTTCAGCAAAAATCTGAAATTCTCCAATTCACTCAAAAATGGTGCCAAAGTTTTGCAAATACTCCCCTGAAAGGTTTGGCGGTGCAAACAGAAGGCTTTTTATCATAGGCCAAGAAATCAACCCTCGACAACTTAACCTGTGAAAAAAAAAATTTCTAAGCCCCGGGGTCACAACTTCAGCAAAAATCTGAAATTCTCCAATTCACTCAAAAATGGTGCCATAGTTTTGCAAATACTCCCCTGAAAGGTTTGGCGGTGGAAACTGAAGGTTTTATATCATAGGACATGAAATCAGCCCTCGACAACTTAACCTGTGAAATAAAAAAAAATTCTAAGCCCCGGGGCCACAACTTCAGCAAAAATCTGAAATTCTCCAATTCACTCAAAAATGGTGCCAAAGTTTTGCAAATACTCCCCTGAAAAGTTTGGAGGTGGAAACAGAAGGCTTTTTATCATAGGACATGAAATCAGCCCTCGACAACTTAACCTGTGAAAAAAAAAATTTCTAAGCCCCGGGGTCACAACTTCAGCAAAAATCTGAAATTCTACAATTCACTCAAAAATGGTGCCAAAGTTTTGCAAATACTCCCCTGAAAGGTTTGGCGGTGCAAACAGAAGGCTTTTTATCATTGGACATGAAATCAGCCCTCGACAACTTAACCTGTGAAAAAAAAATTTCTAAGCCCCGGGGTCACAACTTCAGCAAAAATCTGAAATTCTCCAATTCACTCAAAGATGGTGCCAAAGTTTTGCAAATACTCCCCTGAAAGGTTTGGCGGGGCAAACAGAAGGCTTTTTATCAGAGGCCAAGAAATCAACCCTCGACAACTTAACCTGCGAAAAAAAAAATTTCTAAGCCCCGGGGTCACAACTTCAGCAAAAATCTGAAATTCTCCAATTCACTCAAAAATGGTGCTAAACTGTTGCAAATTCTCCCCTGAAAGGTTTGGCGGTGGAAACAAAAGCCTTCTTATCATAGGACATGAAATCAGCCCTCGACAACTTAACCTGTGAAAAAAAAAAATTTCTAAGCCCCGGGGTCACAACTTCAGCAAAAATCTGAAATTCTCCAATTCACTGAAAGATGGTGCCAACGTGTTGCAAATACTCCCCTGAAAGGTTTGGAGGTGGAAACAGAAGGCTTTTTATCATAGGACATGAAATCAGCCCTCGACAACTTAACCTGTGGGAAAAAAAATTTCTAAGCCCCGGGGTCACAACTTCAGCAAAAATCTGAAATTCTCCAATTCACTCAAAGATGGTGCCAAAGTTTTGCAAATACTCCCCTGAAAGGTTTGGCGGTGCAAACAGAAGGCTTTTTATAATAGGCCAAGAAATCAACCCTCGACAACTTAACCTGTGAAAAAAAAAATTTCTAAGCCCCGGGGTCACAACTTCAGCAAAAATCTGAAATTCTCCAATTCACTCAAAAATGGTGCCAAAGTTTTGCAAATACTCCCCTGAAAGGTTTGGCGGTGCAAACAGAAGGCTTTTTATCATAGGCCAAGAAATCAACCCTCGACAACTTAACCTGTGAAAAAAAAAATTTCTAAGCCCCGGGGTCACAACTTCAGCAAAAATCTGAAATTCTCCAATTCACTCAAAAATGGTGCCATAGTTTTGCAAATACTCCCCTCAAAGTTTTGGAGGTGGAAACAGAAGGCTTTTTATCATGGGACATGAAATCAGCCCTCGAAAACTTAACCTGTGAAAAAAAAAAAATTCTAAGCCCCGGGGCCACAACTTCAGCAAAAATCTGAAATTCTCTAATTCACTCAAAAATGGTGCCAAAGTTTTGCAAATACTCCCCTGAAAGGTTTGGCGGTGGAAACAGAAGGCTTTTTATCATAGGCCAAGAAATCAACCCTCGACAACTTAACCTGTGAAAAAAAAAATTTCTAAGCCCTGGGGTCACAACTTCAGCAAAAATTTGAAATTCTCCAATTCACTCAAAGATGGTGCCAAAGTTTTGCAAATACTCCCCTGAAAGGTTTGGAGGTGGAAACAGAAGGCTTTTTATCATAGGACATGAAATCAGCCCTCGACAACTTAACCTGTGAAAAAAAAAATTTCTAAGCCCCGGGGTCACAACTTCAGCAAAAATCTGAAATTCTACAATTCACTCAAAAATGGTGCCAAAGTTTTGCAAATACTCCCCTGAAAGGTTTGGCGGTGCAAACAGAAGGCTTTTTATCATTGGACATGAAATCAGCCCTCGACAACTTAACCTGTGAAAAAAAAATTTCTAAGCCCCGGGGTCACAACTTCAGCAAAAATCTGAAATTCTCCAATTCACTCAAAGATGGTGCCAAAGTTTTGCAAATACTCCCCTGAAAGGTTTGGCGGGGCAAACAGAAGGCTTTTTATCAGAGGCCAAGAAATCAACCCTCGACAACTTAACCTGCGAAAAAAAAAATTTCTAAGCCCCGGGGTCACAACTTCAGCAAAAATCTGAAATTCTCCAATTCACTCAAAAATGGTGCTAAACTGTTGCAAATTCTCCCCTGAAAGGTTTGGCGGTGGAAACAAAAGCCTTTTTATCATAGGACATGAAATCAGCCCTCGACAACTTAACCTGTGAAAAAAAAAAATTTCTAAGCCCCGGGGTCACAACTTCAGCAAAAATCTGAAATTCTCCAATTCACTCAAAAATGGTGCCAAAGTTTTGCAAATACTCCCCTGAAAGGTTTGGAGGTGGAAACAGAAGGCTTTTTATCATAGGACATGAAATCAGCCCTCGACAACTTAACCTGTGGAAAAAAAAATTTCTAAGCCCCGGGGTCACAACTTCAGCAAAAATCTGAAATTCTCCAATTCACTCAAAGATGGTGCCAAAGTTTTGCAAATACTCCCCTGAAAGGTTTGGCGGTGCAAACAGAAGGCTTTTTATAATAGGCCAAGAAATCAACCCTCGACAACTTAACCTGTGAAAAAAAAAATTTCTAAGCCCCGGGGTCACAACTTCAGCAAAAATCTGAAATTCTCCAATTCACTCAAAAATGGTGCCAAAGTTTTACAAATACTCCCCTGAAAGGTTTGGCGGTGCAAACAGAAGGCTTTTTATCATAGGCCAAGAAATCAACCCTCGACAACTTAACCTGTGAAAAAAAAAATTTCTAAGCCCCGGGGTCACAACTTCAGCAAAAATCTGAAATTCTCCAATTCACTCAAAAATGGTGCCATAGTTTTGCAAATACTCCCCTGAAAGGTTTGGCGGTGGAAACTGAAGGTTTTATATCATAGGACATGAAATCAGCCCTCGACAACTTAACCTGTGAAATAAAAAAAAATTCTAAGCCCCGGGGTCACAACTTCAGCAAAAATCTGAAATTCTCCAATTCACTCAAAAATGGTGCCAAAGTTTTGCAAATACTCCCCTGAAAAGTTTGGAGGTGGAAACAGAAGGCTTTTTATCATAGGACATGAAATCAGCCCTCGACAACTTAACCTGTGAAAAAAAAAATTTCTAAGCCCCGGGGTCACAACTTCAGCAAAAATCTGAAATTCTACAATTCACTCAAAAATGGTGCCAAAGTTTTGCAAATACTCCCCTGAAAGGTTTGGCGGTGCAAACAGAAGGCTTTTTATCATTGGACATGAAATCAGCCCTCGACAACTTAACCTGTGAAAAAAAAATTTCTAAGCCCCGGGGTCACAACTTCAGCAAAAATCTGAAATTCTCTAATTCACTCAAAAATGGTGCCAAAGTTTTGCAAATACTCCCCTGAAAGGTTTGGCGGTGGAAACAGAAGGCTTTTTATCATAGGCCAAGAAATCAACCCTCGACAACTTAACCTGTGAAAAAAAAAATTTCTAAGCCCTGGGGTCACAACTTCAGCAAAAATTTGAAATTCTCCAATTCACTCAAAGATGGTGCCAAAGTTTTGCAAATACTCCCCTGAAAGGTTTGGAGGTGGAAACAGAAGGCTTTTTATCATAGGACATGAAATCAGCCCTCGACAACTTAACCTGTGAAAAAAAAAATTTCTAAGCCCCGGGGTCACAACTTCAGCAAAAATCTGAAATTCTACAATTCACTCAAAAATGGTGCCAAAGTTTTGCAAATACTCCCCTGAAAGGTTTGGCGGTGCAAACAGAAGGCTTTTTATCATTGGACATGAAATCAGCCCTCGACAACTTAACCTGTGAAAAAAAAATTTCTAAGCCCCGGGGTCACAACTTCAGCAAAAATCTGAAATTCTCCAATTCACTCAAAGATGGTGCCAAAGTTTTGCAAATACTCCCCTGAAAGGTTTGGCGGGGCAAACAGAAGGCTTTTTATCAGAGGCCAAGAAATCAACCCTCGACAACTTAACCTGCGAAAAAAAAAATTTCTAAGCCCCGGGGTCACAACTTCAGCAAAAATCTGAAATTCTCCAATTCACTCAAAAATGGTGCTAAACTGTTGCAAATTCTCCCCTGAAAGGTTTGGCGGTGGAAACAAAAGCCTTTTTATCATAGGACATGAAATCAGCCCTCGACAACTTAACCTGTGAAAAAAAAAAATTTCTAAGCCCCGGGGTCACAACTTCAGCAAAAATCTGAAATTCTCCAATTCACTCAAAAATGGTGCCAAAGTTTTGCAAATACTCCCCTGAAAGGTTTGGAGGTGGAAACAGAAGGCTTTTTATCATAGGACATGAAATCAGCCCTCGACAACTTAACCTGTGGAAAAAAAAATTTCTAAGCCCCGGGGTCACAACTTCAGCAAAAATCTGAAATTCTCCAATTCACTCAAAGATGGTGCCAAAGTTTTGCAAATACTCCCCTGAAAGGTTTGGCGGTGCAAACAGAAGGCTTTTTATAATAGGCCAAGAAATCAACCCTCGACAACTTAACCTGTGAAAAAAAAAATTTCTAAGCCCCGGGGTCACAACTTCAGCAAAAATCTGAAATTCTCCAATTCACTCAAAAATGGTGCCAAAGTTTTACAAATACTCCCCTGAAAGGTTTGGCGGTGCAAACAGAAGGCTTTTTATCATAGGCCAAGAAATCAACCCTCGACAACTTAACCTGTGAAAAAAAAAATTTCTAAGCCCCGGGGTCACAACTTCAGCAAAAATCTGAAATTCTCCAATTCACTCAAAAATGGTGCCATAGTTTTGCAAATACTCCCCTGAAAGGTTTGGCGGTGGAAACTGAAGGTTTTATATCATAGGACATGAAATCAGCCCTCGACAACTTAACCTGTGAAATAAAAAAAAATTCTAAGCCCCGGGGTCACAACTTCAGCAAAAATCTGAAATTCTCCAATTCACTCAAAAATGGTGCCAAAGTTTTGCAAATACTCCCCTGAAAAGTTTGGAGGTGGAAACAGAAGGCTTTTTATCATAGGACATGAAATCAGCCCTCGACAACTTAACCTGTGAAAAAAAAAATTTCTAAGCCCCGGGGTCACAACTTCAGCAAAAATCTGAAATTCTACAATTCACTCAAAAATGGTGCCAAAGTTTTGCAAATACTCCCCTGAAAGGTTTGGCGGTGCAAACAGAAGGCTTTTTATCATTGGACATGAAATCAGCCCTCGACAACTTAACCTGTGAAAAAAAAATTTCTAAGCCCCGGGGTCACAACTTCAGCAAAAATCTGAAATTCTCCAATTCACTCAAAGATGGTGCCAAAGTTTTGCAAATACTCCCCTGAAAGGTTTGGCGGGGCAAACAGAAGGCTTTTTATCAGAGGCCAAGAAATCAACCCTCGACAACTTAACCTGCGAAAAAAAAAATTTCTAAGCCCCGGGGTCACAACTTCAGCAAAAATCTGAAATTCTCCAATTCACTCAAAAATGGTGCTAAACTGTTGCAAATTCTCCCCTGAAAGGTTTGGCGGTGGAAACAAAAGCCTTTTTATCATAGGACATGAAATCAGCCCTCGACAACTTAACCTGTGGAAAAAAAAATTTCTAAGCCCCGGGGTCACAACTTCAGCAAAAATCTGAAATTCTCCAATTCACTCAAAGATGGTGCCAAAGTTTTGCAAATACTCCCCTGAAAGGTTTGGCGGTGCAAACAGAAGGCTTTTTATAATAGGCCAAGAAATCAACCCTCGACAACTTAACCTGTGAAAAAAAAAATTTCTAAGCCCCGGGGTCACAACTTCAGCAAAAATCTGAAATTCTCCAATTCACTCAAAAATGGTGCCAAAGTTTTGCAAATACTCCCCTGAAAGGTTTGGCGGTGCAAACAGAAGGCTTTTTATCATAGGCCAAGAAATCAACCCTCGACAACTTAACCTGTGAAAAAAAAAATTTCTAAGCCCCGGGGTCACAACTTCAGCAAAAATCTGAAATTCTCCAATTCACTCAAAAATGGTGCCATAGTTTTGCAAATACTCCCCTGAAAGGTTTGGCGGTGGAAACTGAAGGTTTTATATCATAGGACATGAAATCAGCCCTCGACAACTTAACCTGTGAAATAAAAAAAAATTCTAAGCCCCGGGGTCACAACTTCAGCAAAAATCTGAAATTCTCCAATTCACTCAAAAATGGTGCCAAAGTTTTGCAAATACTCCCCTGAAAAGTTTGGAGGTGGAAACAGAAGGCTTTTTATCATAGGACATGAAATCAGCCCTCGACAACTTAACCTGTGAAAAAAAAAATTTCTAAGCCCCGGGGTCACAACTTCAGCAAAAATCTGAAATTCTACAATTCACTCAAAAATGGTGCCAAAGTTTTGCAAATACTCCCCTGAAAGGTTTGGCGGTGCAAACAGAAGGCTTTTTATCATTGGACATGAAATCAGCCCTCGACAACTTAACCTGTGAAAAAAAAATTTCTAAGCCCCGGGGTCACAACTTCAGCAAAAATCTGAAATTCTCCAATTCACTCAAAAATGGTGCTAAACTGTTGCAAATTCTCCCCTGAAAGGTTTGGCGGTGGAAACAAAAGCCTTTTTATCATAGGACATGAAATCAGCCCTCGACAACTTAACCTGTGAAAAAAAAAAATTTCTAAGCCCCGGGGTCACAACTTCAGCAAAAATCTGAAATTCTCCAATTCACTCAAAAATGGTGCCAAAGTTTTGCAAATACTCCCCTGAAAGGTTTGGAGGTGGAAACAGAAGGCTTTTTATCATAGGACATGAAATCAGCCCTCGACAACTTAACCTGTGGAAAAAAAAATTTCTAAGCCCCGGGGTCACAACTTCAGCAAAAATCTGAAATTCTCCAATTCACTCAAAGATGGTGCCAAAGTTTTGCAAATACTCCCCTGAAAGGTTTGGCGGTGCAAACAGAAGGCTTTTTATAATAGGCCAAGAAATCAACCCTCGACAACTTAACCTGTGAAAAAAAAAATTTCTAAGCCCCGGGGTCACAACTTCAGCAAAAATCTGAAATTCTCCAATTCACTCAAAAATGGTGCCAAAGTTTTGCAAATACTCCCCTGAAAGGTTTGGCGGTGCAAACAGAAGGCTTTTTATCATAGGCCAAGAAATCAACCCTCGACAACTTAACCTGTGAAAAAAAAAATTTCTAAGCCCCGGGGTCACAACTTCAGCAAAAATCTGAAATTCTCCAATTCACTCAAAAATGGTGCCATAGTTTTGCAAATACTCCCCTGAAAGGTTTGGCGGTGGAAACTGAAGGTTTTATATCATAGGACATGAAATCAGCCCTCGACAACTTAACCTGTGAAATAAAAAAAAATTCTAAGCCCCGGGGTCACAACTTCAGCAAAAATCTGAAATTCTCCAATTCACTCAAAAATGGTGCCAAAGTTTTGCAAATACTCCCCTGAAAAGTTTGGAGGTGGAAACAGAAGGCTTTTTATCATAGGACATGAAATCAGCCCTCGACAACTTAACCTGTGAAAAAAAAAATTTCTAAGCCCCGGGGTCACAACTTCAGCAAAAATCTGAAATTCTACAATTCACTCAAAAATGGTGCCAAAGTTTTGCAAATACTCCCCTGAAAGGTTTGGCGGTGCAAACAGAAGGCTTTTTATCATTGGACATGAAATCAGCCCTCGACAACTTAACCTGTGAAAAAAAAATTTCTAAGCCCCGGGGTCACAACTTCAGCAAAAATCTGAAATTCTCCAATTCACTCAAAGATGGTGCCAAAGTTTTGCAAATACTCCCCTGAAAGGTTTGGCGGGGCAAACAGAAGGCTTTTTATCAGAGGCCAAGAAATCAACCCTCGACAACTTAACCTGTGAAAAAAAAAAATTTCTAAGCCCCGGGGTCACAACTTCAGCAAAAATCTGAAATTCTCCAATTCACTCAAAAATGGTGCTAAACTGTTGCATATTCTCCCCTGAAAGGTTTGGCGGTTGAAACAAAAGCCTTTTTATCATAGGACATGAAATCAGCCCTCGACAACTTAACCTGTGAAAAAAAAAAAATTTCTAAGCCCCGGGGTCACAACTTCAGCAAAAATCTGAAATTCTCCAATTCACTCAAAAATGGTGCCAAAGTTTTGCAAATACTCCCCTGAAAGGTTTGGAGGTGGAAACAGAAGGCTTTTTATCATAGGACATGAAATCAGCCCTCGACAACTTAACCTGTGGAAAAAAAAATTTCTAAGCCCCGGGGTCACAACTTCAGCAAAAATCTGAAATTCTCCAATTCACTCAAAGATGGTGCCAAAGTTTTGCAAATACTCCCCTGAAAGGTTTGGCGGTGCAAACAGAAGGCTTTTTATAATAGGCCAAGAAATCAACCCTCGACAACTTAACCTGTGAAAAAAAAAATTTCTAAGCCCCGGGGTCACAACTTCAGCAAAAATCTGAAATTCTCCAATTCACTCAAAAATGGTGCCAAAGTTTTGCAAATACTCCCCTGAAAGGTTTGGCGGTGCAAACAGAAGGCTTTTTATCATAGGCCAAGAAATCAACCCTCGACAACTTAACCTGTGAAAAAAAAAATTTCTAAGCCCCGGGGTCACAACTTCAGCAAAAATCTGAAATTCTCCAATTCACTCAAAAATGGTGCCAAAGTTTTGCAAATACTCCCCTGAAAGGTTTGGAGGTGGAAACAGAAGGCTTTTTATCATAGGACATGAAATCAGCCCTCGACAACTTAACCTGTGTAAAAAAAAATTCTAAGCCCCGGGGTCACAACTTCAGCAAAAATCTGAAATTCTCCAATTCACTCAAAAATGGTGCTAAACTGTTGCAAATTCTCCCCTGAAAGGTTTGGCGGTGGAAACAGACGGCTTTTTATCATAGGACATGAAATCAGCCCTCGACAACTTAACCTGTGAAAAAAAAAAATTCTAAGCCCCGGGGTCACAACTTCAGCAAAAATCTGAAATTCTCCAATTCACTCAAAAATGGTGCTAAACTGTTGCAAATTCTCCCCTGAAAGGTTTGGCGGTGGAAACAGAAGGCTTTTTATCATAGGCCAAGAAATCAACCCTCGACAACTTAACCTGTGAAAAAAAAAAATTCTAAGCCCCGGGGTCACAATTTCAGCAAAAATCTGAAATTCTCAAATTCAATCAAAAATGGTGCCAAAGTTTTGCAAATGCTCCCCTGAAAGGTTTGGCGGTGGAAACAGAAGGCTTTTTATCATAGGACATGAAATCAGCCCTCGACAACTTAACCTGTGGAAAAAAAAATTTCTAAGCCCCGGGGTCACAATTTCAGCAAAAATCTGAAATTCTCCAATTCACTCAAAAATGGTGCTAAACTGTTGTAAATTCTCCCCTGAAAGGTTTGGCGGTGGAAACAGAAGGCTTTTTATCATAGGACATGAAACCAGCCCTCGACAACTTAATCTGTGGAAAAAAAAATTTCTAAGCCCCGGGGTCACAACTTCAGCAAAAATCTGAAATTCTCCAATTCATTCAAAAATGGTGCTAAACTGTTGCAAATTCTCCCCTGAAAGGTTTGGAGGTGGAAACAGAAGGCTTTTTATCATAGGACATGAAATCAGCCCTCGACACATTAACCTGTGAAAAAAAAAATTTCTAAGCCCCGGGGTCACAACTTCAGCAAAAATCTGAAATTCTCCAATTCACTCAAAAATGGTGCTAAACTGTTGCAAATTCTCCCCTGAAAGGTTTGGAGGTGGAAACAGAAGGCTTTTTATCATAGGACATGAAATCAGCCCTCGACACATTAACCTGTGAAAAAAAAAAATTCTAAGCCCCGGGGTCACAACTTCAGCAAAAATCTGAAATTCTCCAATTCACTCAAAAATGGTGCCAAAGTTTTGCAAATACTCCCCTGAAAGGTTTGGAGGTGGAAACAGAAGGCTTTTTATCATAGGACATGAAATCAGCCCTCGACAACTTAACCTGTGGAAAAAAAAATTTCTAAGCCCCGGGGCCACAACTTCAGCAAAAATCTGAAATTCTCCAATTCACTCAAAGATGGTGCCAAAGTTTTGCAAATACTCCCCTGAAAGGTTTGGCGGTGGAAACAGAAGGCTTTTTATCATAGGACATGAAATCAGCCCTCGACAACTTAACCTGTGGGAAAAAAAATTTCTAAGCCCCGGGGTCACAACTTCAGCAAAAATCTGAAATTCTCCAATTCACTCAAAAATGGTGCCATAGTTTTGCAAATACTCCCCTGAAAGGTTTGGCGGTGGAAACAGAAGGCTTTTTATCATAGGACATGAAATCAGCCCTCGACAACTTAACCTGTGAAAAAAAAAATTCTAAGCCCCGGGGTCACAACTTCAGCAAAAATCTGAAATTCTCCAATTCACTCAAAAATGGTGCCAAAGTTTTGCAAATACTCCCCTGAAAGGTTTGGAGGTGGAAACAGAAGGCTTTTTATCATGGGACATGAAATCAGCCCTCGAAAACTTAACCTGTGAAAAAAAAAAATTCTAAGCCCCGGGGCCACAACTTCAGCAAAAATCTGAAATTCTCTAATTCACTCAAAAATGGTGCCAAAGTTTTGCAAATACTCCCCTGAAAGGTTTGGCGGTGGAAACAGAAGGCTTTTTATCATAGGCCAAGAAATCAACCCTCGACAACTTAACCTGTGAAAAAAAAAATTTCTAAGCCCCGGGGTCACAACTTCAGCAAAAATCTGAAATTCTCCAATTCACTCAAAGATGGTGCCAAAGTTTTGCAAATACTCCCCTGAAAAGTTTGGAGGTGGAAACAGAAGGCTTTTTATCATAGGACATGAAATCAGCCCTAGACACATTAACCTGTGAAAAAAAAAATTTCTAAGCCCCGGGGTCACAACTTCAGCAAAAATCTGAAATTCTCCAATTCACTCAAAAATGGTGCCAAAGTTTTGCAAATACTCCCCTGAAAGGTTTGGCGGTGGAAACAGAAGGCTTTTTATCATAGGCCAAGAAATCAACCCTCGACAACTTAACCTGTTTAAAAAAAAATTTCTAAGCCCCGGGGTCACAACTTCAGCAAAAATCTGAAATTCTCCAATTCACTCAAAAATGGTGCCATAGTTTTGCAAATACTCCCCTGAAAGGTTTGGCGGTGGAAACAGAAGGCTTTTTATCATAGGACATGAAATCAGCCCTCGACAACTTAACCTGTGAAAAAAAAAAAATTCTAAGCCCCGGGGTCACAACTTCAGCAAAAATCTCAAATTCTGCAATTCCTTCAAAGATGGTGCCAAAGTTTTGCAAATACTGCCCTGAAAGGTTTGGCGGTGCAAACAGAAGGCTTTTTATCATAGGCCAAGAAATCAACCCTCGACAACTTAACCTGTGAAAAAAAAAATTTCTAAGCCCCGGGGTCACAACTTCAGCAAAAATCTGAAATTCGCCAATTCACTCAAAGATGGTGCCAACGTGTTGCAAATACTCCCCTGAAAGGTTTGGCGGTGGAAACAGAAGGCTTTTTATCATAGGCCAAGAAATCAACCCTCGACAACTTAACCTGTGGAAAAAAAAATTTCTAAGCCCCGGGGTCACAACTTCAGCAAAAATCTGAAATTCTCCAATTCACTCAAAAATGGTGCCAAAGTTTTGCAAATACTCCCCTGAAAGGTTTGGCGGTGCAAACAGAAGGTTTTATATCATAGGCCAAGAAATCAACCCTCGACAACTTAACCTGCGGAAAAAAAAATTTCTAAGCCCCGGGGTCACAACTTCAGCAAAAATCTGAAATTCTCCAATTCACTCAAAAATGGTGCTAAACTGTTGCAAATTCTCCCCTGAAAGGTTTGGCGATGGAAACAAAAGCCTTTTTATCATAGGACATGAAATCAGCCCTCGACAACTTAACCTGTGAAAAAAAAAATTTCTAAGCCCCGGGGTCACAACTTCAGCAAAAATCTGAAATTCTCCAATTCACTCAAAGATGGTGCCAAAGTTTTGCAAATACTCCCCTGAAAGGTTTGGCGGGGCAAACAGAAGGCTTTTTATCAGAGGCCAAGAAATCAACCCTCGACAACTTAACCTGCGAAAAAAAAAATTTCTAAGCCCCGGGGTCACAACTTCAGCAAAAATCTGAAATTCTCCAATTCACTCAAAAATGGTGCTAAACTGTTGCAAATTCTCCCCTGAAAGGTTTGGCGGTGGAAACAAAAGCCTTTTTATCATAGGACATGAAATCAGCCCTCGACAACTTAACCTGTGAAAAAAAAAATTTCTAAGCCCCGGGGTCACAACTTCAGCAAAAATCTGAAATTCTCCAATTCACTCAAAAATGGTGCTAAACTGTTGCAAATTCTCCCCTGAAAGGTTTGGCGGTGCAAACAGAAGGTTTTATATCATAGGCCAAGAAATCAACCCTCGACAACTTAACCTGTGAAAAAAAAAATTTCTAAGCCCTGGGGTCACAACTTCAGCAAAAATCTGAAATTCTCCAATTCACTCAAAGATGGTGCCAAAGTTTTGCAAATACTCCCCTGAAAGGTTTGGCGGGGCAAACAGAAGGCTTTTTATCAGAGGCCAAGAAATCAACCCTCGACAACTTAACCTGCGGAAAAAAAAATTCTAAGCCCCGGGGTCACAACTTCAGCAAAAATCTGAAATTCTCCAATTCACTCAAAAATGGTGCTAAACTGTTGCAAATTCTCCCCTGAAAGGTTTGGCGATGGAAACAAAAGCCTTTTTATCATAGGACATGAAATCAGCCCTCGACAACTTAACCTGTGAAAAAAAAAATTTCTAAGCCCCGGGGTCACAACTTCAGCAAAAATCTGAAATTCTCCAATTCACTCAAAGATGGTGCCAAAGTTTTGCAAATACTCCCCTGAAAGGTTTGGCGGGGCAAACAGAAGGCTTTTTATCAGAGGCCAAGAAATCAACCCTCGACAACTTAACCTGCGAAAAAAAAAATTTCTAAGCCCCGGGGTCACAACTTCAGCAAAAATCTGAAATTCTCCAATTCACTCAAAAATGGTGCTAAACTGTTGCAAATTCTCCCCTGAAAGGTTTGGCGGTGGAAACAAAAGCCTTTTTATCATAGGACATGAAATCAGCCCTCGACAACTTAACCTGTGAAAAAAAAAATTTCTAAGCCCCGGGGTCACAACTTCAGCAAAAATCTGAAATTCTCCAATTCACTCAAAAATGGTGCTAAACTGTTGCAAATTCTCCCCTGAAAGGTTTGGCGGTGGAAACAGAAGGCTTTTTATCATAGGACATGAAATCAGCCCTCGACAACTTAACCTGTGAAAAAAAAAAAATTCTAAGCCCCGGGGTCACAACTTCAGCAAAAATCTCAAATTCTGCAATTCCCTCAAAGATGGTGCCAAAGTTTTGCAAATACTGCCCTGAAAGGTTTGGCGGTGCAAACAGAAGGCTTTTTATCATAGGCCAAGAAATCAACCCTCGACAACTTAACCTGTGAAAAAAAAAATTTCTAAGCCCCGGGGTCACAACTTCAGCAAAAATCTGAAATTCGCCAATTCACTCAAAGATGGTGCCAACGTGTTGCAAATACTCCCCTGAAAGGTTTGGCGGTGGAAACAGAAGGCTTTTTATCATAGGCCAAGAAATAAACCCTCGACAACTTAACCTGTGGAAAAAAAAATTTCTAAGCCCCGGGGTCACAACTTCAGCAAAAATCTGAAATTCTCCAATTCACTCAAAAATGGTGCCAAAGTTTTGCAAATACTCCCCTGAAAGGTTTGGCGGTGCAAACAGAAGGTTTTATATCATAGGCCAAGAAATCAACCCTCGACAACTTAACCTGTGAAAAAAAAAATTTCTAAGCCCTGGGGTCACAACTTCAGCAAAAATCTGAAATTCTCCAATTCACTCAAAAATGGTGCCAAAGTTTTGCAAATACTCCCCTGAAAGGTTTGGAGGTGGAAACAGAAGGCTTTTTATCATAGGACATGAAATCAGCCCTCGACAACTTAACCTGTGAAAAAAAAAAATTTCTAAGCCCCGGGGTCACAACTTCAGCAAAAATCTCAAATTCTGCAATTCCCTCAAAGATGGTGCCAAAGTTTTGCAAATACTGCCCTGAAAGGTTTGGCGGTGCAAACAGAAGGCTTTTTATCATAGGCCAAGAAATCAACCCTCGACAACTTAACCTGTGAAAAAAAAAATTTCTAAGCCCCGGGGTCACAACTTCAGCAAAAATCTGAAATTCGCCAATTCACTCAAAGATGGTGCCAACGTGTTGCAAATACTCCCCTGAAAGGTTTGGCGGTGGAAACAGAAGGCTTTTTATCATAGGCCAAGAAATAAACCCTCGACAACTTAACCTGTGGAAAAAAAAATTTCTAAGCCCCGGGGTCACAACTTCAGCAAAAATCTGAAATTCTCCAATTCACTCAAAAATGGTGCCAAAGTTTTGCAAATACTCCCCTGAAAGGTTTGGCGGTGCAAACAGAAGGTTTTATATCATAGGCCAAGAAATCAACCCTCGACAACTTAACCTGTGAAAAAAAAAATTTCTAAGCCCTGGGGTCACAACTTCAGCAAAAATCTGAAATTCTCCAATTCACTCAAAAATGGTGCCAAAGTTTTGCAAATACTCCCCTGAAAGGTTTGGAGGTGGAAACAGAAGGCTTTTTATCATAGGACATGAAATCAGCCCTCGACAACTTAACCTGTGAAAAAAAAAATTTCTAAGCCCCGGGGTCACAACTTCAGCAAAAATCTGAAATTCTCCAATTCACTCAAAAATGGTGCCAAAGTTTTGCAAATACTCCCCTGAAAGGTTTGGCGGTGCAAACAGAAGGCTTTTTATCATTGGACATGAAATCAGCCCTCGACAACTTAACCTGTGAAAAAAAAATTTCTAAGCCCCGGGGTCACAACTTCAGCAAAAATCTGAAATTCTCCAATTCACTCAAAGATGGTGCCAAAGTTTTGCAAATACTCCCCTGAAAGGTTTGGCGGGGCAAACAGAAGGCTTTTTATCAGAGGCCAAGAAATCAACCCTCGACAACTTAACCTGCGAAAAAAAAAATTTCTAAGCCCCGGGGTTACAACTTCAGCAAAAATCTGAAATTCTCCAATTCACTCAAAAATGGTGCTAAACTGTTGCAAATTCTCCCCTGAAAGGTTTGGCGGTGGAAACAAAAGCCTTTTTATCATAGGACATGAAATCAGCCCTCGACAACTTAACCTGTGGAAAAAAAAATTTCTAAGCCCCGGGGTCACAACTTCAGCAAAAATCTGAAATTCTCCAATTCACTCAAAAATGGTGCCAAAGTTTTGCAAATACTCCCCTGAAAGGTTTGGCGGTGCAAACAGAAGGTTTTATATCATAGGCCAAGAAATCAACCCTCGACAACTTAACCTGTGAAAAAAAAAATTTCTAAGCCCTGGGGTCACAACTTCAGCAAAAATCTGAAATTCTCCAATTCACTCAAAAATGGTGCCAAAGTTTTGCAAATACTCCCCTGAAAGGTTTGGAGGTGGAAACAGAAGGCTTTTTATCATAGGACATGAAATCAGCCCTCGACAACTTAACCTGTGAAAAAAAAAAATTCTAAGCCCCGGGGTCACAACTTCAGCAAAAATCTCAAATTCTGCAATTCCCTCAAAGATGGTGCCAAAGTTTTGCAAATACTGCCCTGAAAGGTTTGGCGGTGCAAACAGAAGGCTTTTTATCATAGGCCAAGAAATCAACCCTCGACAACTTAACCTGTGAAAAAAAAAATTTCTAAGCCCCGGGGTCACAACTTCAGCAAAAATCTGAAATTCGCCAATTCACTCAAAGATGGTGCCAACGTGTTGCAAATACTCCCCTGAAAGGTTTGGCGGTGGAAACAGAAGGCTTTTTATCATAGGCCAAGAAATAAACCCTCGACAACTTAACCTGTGGAAAAAAAAATTTCTAAGCCCCGGGGTCACAACTTCAGCAAAAATCTGAAATTCTCCAATTCACTCAAAAATGGTGCCAAAGTTTTGCAAATACTCCCCTGAAAGGTTTGGCGGTGCAAACAGAAGGCTTTTTATCATTGGACATGAAATCAGCCCTCGACAACTTAACCTGTGAAAAAAAAATTTCTAAGCCCCGGGGTCACAACTTCAGCAAAAATCTGAAATTCTCCAATTCACTCAAAGATGGTGCCAAAGTTTTGCAAATACTCCCCTGAAAGGTTTGGCGGGGCAAACAGAAGGCTTTTTATCAGAGGCCAAGAAATCAACCCTCGACAACTTAACCTGCGAAAAAAAAAATTTCTAAGCCCCGGGGTTACAACTTCAGCAAAAATCTGAAATTCTCCAATTCACTCAAAAATGGTGCTAAACTGTTGCAAATTCTCCCCTGAAAGGTTTGGCGGTGGAAACAAAAGCCTTTTTATCATAGGACATGAAATCAGCCCTCGACAACTTAACCTGTGGAAAAAAAAATTTCTAAGCCCCGGGGTCACAACTTCAGCAAAAATCTGAAATTCTCCAATTCACTCAAAAATGGTGCCAAAGTTTTGCAAATACTCCCCTGAAAGGTTTGGCGGTGCAAACAGAAGGTTTTATATCATAGGCCAAGAAATCAACCCTCGACAACTTAACCTGTGAAAAAAAAAATTTCTAAGCCCTGGGGTCACAACTTCAGCAAAAATCTGAAATTCTCCAATTCACTCAAAAATGGTGCCAAAGTTTTGCAAATACTCCCCTGAAAGGTTTGGAGGTGGAAACAGAAGGCTTTTTATCATAGGACATGAAATCAGCCCTCGACAACTTAACCTGTGAAAAAAAAAAATTCTAAGCCCCGGGGTCACAACTTCAGCAAAAATCTCAAATTCTGCAATTCCCTCAAAGATGGTGCCAAAGTTTTGCAAATACTGCCCTGAAAGGTTTGGCGGTGCAAACAGAAGGCTTTTTATCATAGGCCAAGAAATCAACCCTCGACAACTTAACCTGTGAAAAAAAAAATTTCTAAGCCCCGGGGTCACAACTTCAGCAAAAATCTGAAATTCGCCAATTCACTCAAAGATGGTGCCAACGTGTTGCAAATACTCCCCTGAAAGGTTTGGCGGTGGAAACAGAAGGCTTTTTATCATAGGCCAAGAAATAAACCCTCGACAACTTAACCTGTGGAAAAAAAAATTTCTAAGCCCCGGGGTCACAACTTCAGCAAAAATCTGAAATTCTCCAATTCACTCAAAAATGGTGCCAAAGTTTTGCAAATACTCCCCTGAAAGGTTTGGCGGTGCAAACAGAAGGTTTTATATCATAGGCCAAGAAATCAACCCTCGACAACTTAACCTGTGAAAAAAAAAATTTCTAAGCCCTGGGGTCACAACTTCAGCAAAAATCTGAAATTCTCCAATTCACTCAAAAATGGTGTCAAAGTTTTGCAAATACTCCCCTGAAAGGTTTGGAGGTGGAAACAGAAGGCTTTTTATCATAGGACATGAAATCAGCCCTCGACAACTTAACCTGTGAAAAAAAAAATTTCTAAGCCCCGGGGTCACAACTTCAGCAAAAATCTGAAATTCTCCAATTCACTCAAAAATGGTGCCAAAGTTTTGCAAATACTCCCCTGAAAGGTTTGGCGGTGCAAACAGAAGGCTTTTTATCATTGGACATGAAATCAGCCCTCGACAACTTAACCTGTGAAAAAAAAATTTCTAAGCCCCGGGGTCACAACTTCAGCAAAAATCTGAAATTCTCCAATTCACTCAAAGATGGTGCCAAAGTTTTGCAAATACTCCCCTGAAAGGTTTGGCGGGGCAAACAGAAGGCTTTTTATCAGAGGCCAAGAAATCAACCCTCGACAACTTAACCTGCGGAAAAAAAAAATTCTAAGCCCCGGGGTCACAACTTCAGCAAAAATCTGAAATTCTCCAATTCACTCAAAAATGGTGCTAAACTGTTGCAAATTCTCCCCTGAAAGGTTTGGCGGTGGAAACAAAAGCCTTTTTATCATAGGACATGAAATCAGCCCTCGACAACTTAACCTGTGAAAAAAAAAATTTCTAAGCCCCGGGGTCACAACTTCAGCAAAAATCTGAAATTCTCCAATTCACTCAAAGATGGTGCCAAAGTTTTGCAAATACTCCCCTGAAAGGTTTGGCGGGGCAAACAGAAGGCTTTTTATCAGAGGCCAAGAAATCAACCCTCGACAACTTAACCTGTGAAAAAAAAAAATTTCTAAGCCCCGGGGTCACAACTTCAGCAAAAATCTGAAATTCTCCAATTCACTCAAAAATGGTGCTAAACTGTTGCAAATTCTCCCCTGAAAGGTTTGGCGGTGGAAACAAAAGCCTTTTTATCATAGGACATGAAATCAGCCCTCGACAACTTAACCTGTGAAAAAAAAAATTTCTAAGCCCCGGGGTCACAACTTCAGCAAAAATCTGAAATTCTCCAATTCACTCAAAAATGGTGCTAAACTGTTGCAAATTCTCCCCTGAAAGGTTTGGCGGTGGAAACAGACGGCTTTTTATCATAGGACATGAAATCAGCCCTCGACAACTTAACCTGTGAAAAAAAAAAATTCTAAGCCCCGGGTTCACAACTTCAGCAAAAATCTGAAATTCTCCAATTCATTCAAAAATGGTGCTAAACTGTTGCAAATTCTCCCCTGAAAGGTTTGGCGGTGGAAACAGAAGGCTTTTTATCATAGGCCAAGAAATCAACCCTCGACAACTAAACCTGTGAAAAAAAAAATTTCTAAGCCCCGGGGTCACAATTTCAGCAAAAATCTGAAATTCTCCAATTCACTCAAAAATGGTGCTAAACTGTTGTAAATTCTCCCCTGAAAGGTTTGGCGGTGGAAACAGAAGGCTTTTTATCATAGGACATGAAATCAGCCCTCGACAACTTAATCTGTGAAAAAAAAATTTCTAAGCCCCGGGGTCACAACTTCAGCAAAAATCTGAAATTCTCCAATTCATTCAAAAATGGTGCTAAACTGTTGCAAATTCTCCCCTGAAAGGTTTGGAGGTGGAAACAGAAGGCTTTTTATCATAGGACATGAAATCAGCCCTCGACACATTAACCTGTGGGAAACAAAAATTCTAAGGCCCGGGGTCACAACTTCAGCAAAAATCTGAAATTCTCCAATTCACTCAAAAATGGTGCCAAAGTTTTGCAAATACTCCCCTGAAAGGTTTGGAGGTGGAAACAGAAGGCTTTTTATCATGGGACATGAAATCAGCCCTCGACAACTTAACCTGTGAAAAAAAAAATTTCTAAGCCCCGGGGTCACAACTTCAGCAAAAATCTGAAATACTCCAATTCACTCAAAAATGGTGCCAAAGTTTTGCAAATACTCCCCTGAAAGGTTTGGAGGTGGAAACAGAAGGCTTTTTATCATAGGCCAAGAAATCAACCCTCGACAACTTAACCTGTGAAAAAAAAAATTTCTAAGCCCCGGGGTCACAACTTCAGCAAAAATCTGAAATTCTCCAATTCACTCAAAGATGGTGCCAAAGTTTTGCAAATACTCCCCTGAAAGGTTTGGAGGTGGAAACAGAAGGCTTTTTATCATAGGACATGAAATCAGCCCTAGACACATTAACCTGTGAAAAAAAAAATTTCTAAGCCCCGGGGTCACAACTTCAGCAAAAATCTGAAATTCTCCAATTCACTCAAAAATGGTGCCAAAGTTTTGCAAATACTCCCCTGAAAGGTTTGGCGGTGGAAACAGAAGGCTTTTTATCATAGGCCAAGAAATCAACCCTCGACAACTTAACCTGTTTAAAAAAAAATTTCTAAGCCCCGGGGTCACAACTTCAGCAAAAATCTGAAATTCTCCAATTCACTCAAAAATGGTGCCAAAGTTTTGCAAATACTCCCCTGAAAGGTTTGGAGGTGGAAACAGAAGGCTTTTTATCATAGGACATGAAATCAGCCCTCGACAACTTAACCTGTGGAAAAAAAATTTTCTAAGCCCCGGGGTCACAACTTCAGCAAAAATCTGAAATTCTCCAATTCACTCAAAAATGGTGCCAAAGTTTTGCAAATACTCCCCTGAAAGGTTTGGAGGTGGAAACAGAAGGCTTTTTATCATAGGACATGAAATCAGCCCTCGACAACTTAACCTGTGAAAAAAAAAATTTCTAAGCCCCGGGGTCACAACTTCAGCAAAAATCTGAAATTCTCCAATTCACTCAAAAATGGTGCCATAGTTTTGCAAATACTCCCCTGAAAGGTTTGGCGGTGGAAACAGAAGGCTTTTTATCATAGGACATGAAATCAGCCCTCAACAACTTAACCTGTGAAAAAAAAAATTTCTAAGCCCCGGGGTCACAACTTCAGCAAAAATCTGAAATTCTCCAATTCACTCAAAAATGGTGCCAAAGTTTTGCAAATACTGCCCTGAAAGGTTTGGCGGTGCAAACAGAAGGCTTTTTATCATAGGCCAAGAAATCAACCCTCGACAACTTAACCTGTGAAAAAAAAAAATTCTAAGCCCCGGGGTCACAACTTCAGCAAAAATCTGAAATTCGCCAATTCACTCAAAGATGGTGCCAACGTGTTGCAAATACTCCCCTGAAAGGTTTGGAGGTGGAAACAGAAGGCTTTTTATCATAGGCCAAGAAATCAACCCTCGACAACTTAACCTGTGGAAAAAAAAAATTCTAAGCCCCGGGGTCACAACTTCAGCAAAAATCTGAAATTCTCCAATTCACTCAAAAATGGTGCCAAAGTTTTGCAAATACTCCCCTGAAAGGTTTGGCGGTGCAAACAGAAGGTTTTATATCATAGGCCAAGAAATCAACCCTCGACAACTTAACCTGTGAAAAAAAAATTTCTAAGCCCCGGGGTCACAACTTCAGCAAAAATCTGAAATTCTCCAATTCACTCAAAAATGGTGCCAAAGTTTTGCAAATACTCCCCTGAAAGGTTTGGAGGTGGAAACAGAAGGCTTTTTATCATAGGACATGAAATCAGCCCTCGACAACTTAACCTGTGAAAAAAAAAATTTCTAAGCCCCGGGGTCACAACTTCAGCAAAAATCTGAAATTCTCCAATTCACTCAAAAATGGTGCCAAAGTTTTGCAAATACTCCCCTGAAAGGTTTGGCGGTCCAAACAGAAGGCTTTTTATCATTGGACATGAAATCAGCCCTCGACAACTTAACCTGTGAAAAAAAAATTCTAAGACCCGGGGTCAGAACTTCAGCAAAAATCTGAAATTCTCTAATTCACTCAAAGATGGTGCCAAAGTTTTGCAAATACTCCCCTGAAAGGTTTGGCGGGGCAAACAGAAGGCTTTTTATCAGAGGCCAAGAAATCAACCCTCGACAACTTAACCTGCGGAAAAAAAAATTTCTAAGCCCCGGGGTCACAACTTCAGCAAAAATCTGAAATTCTCCAATTCACTCAAAAATGGTGCTAAACTGTTGCAAATTCTCCCCTGAAAGGTTTGGCGGTGGAAACAAAAGCCTTTTTATCATAGGACATGAAATCAGCCCTCGACAACTTAACCTGTGAAAAAAAAAAAATTCTAAGCCCCGGGGTCACAACTTCAGCAAAAATCTGAAATTCTCCAATTCATTCAAAAATGGTGCTAAACTGTTGCAAATTCTCCCCTGAAAGGTTTGGAGGTGGAAACAGAAGGCTTTTTATCATAGGACATGAAATCAGCCCTCGACAACTTAACCTGTGAAAAAAAAAAATTTCTAAGCCCCGGGGTCACAACTTCAGCAAAAATCTGAAATTCGCCAATTCACTCAAAGATGGTGCCAACGTGTTGCAAATACTCCCCTGAAAGGTTTGGCGGTGGAAACAGAAGGCTTTTTATCATAGGCCAAGAAATCAACCCTCGACAACTTAACCTGTGGAAAAAAAAATTTCTAAGCCCCGGGGTCACAACTTCAGCAAAAATCTGAAATTCTCCAATTCACTCAAAAATGGTGCCAAAGTTTTGCAAATACTCCCCTGAAAGGTTTGGCGGTGCAAACAGAAGGCTTTTTATCATAGGCCAAGAAATCAACCCTCGACAACTTAACCTGTGGAAAAAAAATTTTCTAAGCCCCGGGGTCACAACTTCAGCAAAAATCTGAAATTCTCCAATTCACTCAAAAATGGTGCCAAAGTTTTGCAAATACTCCCCTGAAAGGTTTGGAGGTGGAAACAGAAGGCTTTTTATCATAGGACATGAAATCAGCCCTCGACAACTTAACCTGTGAAAAAAAAAATTTCTAAGCCCCGGGGTCACAACTTCAGCAAAAATCTGAAATTCTCCAATTCACTCAAAAATGGTGCCATAGTTTTGCAAATACTCCCCTGAAAGGTTTGGCGGTGGAAACAGAAGGCTTTTTATCATAGGACATGAAATCAGCCCTCAACAACTTAACCTGTGAAAAAAAAAATTTCTAAGCCCCGGGGTCACAACTTCAGCAAAAATCTGAAATTCTCCAATTCACTCAAAAATGGTGCCAAAGTTTTGCAAATACTGCCCTGAAAGGTTTGGCGGTGCAAACAGAAGGCTTTTTATCATAGGCCAAGAAATCAACCCTCGACAACTTAACCTGTGAAAAAAAAAAATTCTAAGCCCCGGGGTCACAACTTCAGCAAAAATCTGAAATTCGCCAATTCACTCAAAGATGGTGCCAACGTGTTGCAAATACTCCCCTGAAAGGTTTGGAGGTGGAAACAGAAGGCTTTTTATCATAGGCCAAGAAATCAACCCTCGACAACTTAACCTGTGGAAAAAAAAAATTCTAAGCCCCGGGGTCACAACTTCAGCAAAAATCTGAAATTCTCCAATTCACTCAAAAATGGTGCCAAAGTTTTGCAAATACTCCCCTGAAAGGTTTGGCGGTGCAAACAGAAGGTTTTATATCATAGGCCAAGAAATCAACCCTCGACAACTTAACCTGTGAAAAAAAAATTTCTAAGCCCCGGGGTCACAACTTCAGCAAAAATCTGAAATTCTCCAATTCACTCAAAAATGGTGCCAAAGTTTTGCAAATACTCCCCTGAAAGGTTTGGAGGTGGAAACAGAAGGCTTTTTATCATAGGACATGAAATCAGCCCTCGACAACTTAACCTGTGAAAAAAAAAATTTCTAAGCCCCGGGGTCACAACTTCAGCAAAAATCTGAAATTCTCCAATTCACTCAAAAATGGTGCCAAAGTTTTGCAAATACTCCCCTGAAAGGTTTGGCGGTCCAAACAGAAGGCTTTTTATCATTGGACATGAAATCAGCCCTCGACAACTTAACCTGTGAAAAAAAAATTCTAAGACCCGGGGTCAGAACTTCAGCAAAAATCTGAAATTCTCTAATTCACTCAAAGATGGTGCCAAAGTTTTGCAAATACTCCCCTGAAAGGTTTGGCGGGGCAAACAGAAGGCTTTTTATCAGAGGCCAAGAAATCAACCCTCGACAACTTAACCTGCGGAAAAAAAAATTTCTAAGCCCCGGGGTCACAACTTCAGCAAAAATCTGAAATTCTCCAATTCACTCAAAAATGGTGCTAAACTGTTGCAAATTCTCCCCTGAAAGGTTTGGCGGTGGAAACAAAAGCCTTTTTATCATAGGACATGAAATCAGCCCTCGACAACTTAACCTGTGAAAAAAAAAAAATTCTAAGCCCCGGGGTCACAACTTCAGCAAAAATCTGAAATTCTCCAATTCATTCAAAAATGGTGCTAAACTGTTGCAAATTCTCCCCTGAAAGGTTTGGAGGTGGAAACAGAAGGCTTTTTATCATAGGACATGAAATCAGCCCTCGACAACTTAACCTGTGAAAAAAAAAAATTTCTAAGCCCCGGGGTCACAACTTCAGCAAAAATCTGAAATTCGCCAATTCACTCAAAGATGGTGCCAACGTGTTGCAAATACTCCCCTGAAAGGTTTGGCGGTGGAAACAGAAGGCTTTTTATCATAGGCCAAGAAATCAACCCTCGACAACTTAACCTGTGGAAAAAAAAATTTCTAAGCCCCGGGGTCACAACTTCAGCAAAAATCTGAAATTCTCCAATTCACTCAAAAATGGTGCCAAAGTTTTGCAAATACTCCCCTGAAAGGTTTGGCGGTGCAAACAGAAGGCTTTTTATCATAGGCCAAGAAATCAACCCTCGACAACTTAACCTGTGAAAAAAAAATTTCTAAGCCCCGGGGTCACAACTTCAGCAAAAATCTGAAATTCTCCAATTCACTCAAAAATGGTGCCAAACTGTTGCAAATTCTCCCCTGAAAGGTTTGGCGGTGGAAACAAAAGCCTTTTTATCATAGGACATGAAATCAACCCTCGACAACTTAACCTGTGAAAAAAAAAATTTCTAAGCCCCGGGGTCACAACTTCAGCAAAAATCTGAAATTCTCCAATTCACTCAAAAATGGTGCCAAAGTTTTGCAAATACTCCCCTGAAAGGTTTGGAGGTGGAAACAGAAGGCTTTTTATCATAGGACATGAAATCAGCCCTCAACATATAAACCTGTGAAAAAAAAAAATTCTAAGCCCCGGGGTCACAACTTCAGCAAAAATCTGAAATTCTCCAATTCACTCAAAGATGGTGCCAAAGTTTTGCAAATACTCCCCTGAAAGGTTTGGCGGTGCAAACAGAAGGCTTTTTATCATAGGACATGAAATCAGCCCTCGACAACTTAACCTGTGAAAAAAAAAATTCTAAGCCCCGGGGTCACAATTTCAGCAAAAATCTGAAATTCTCCAATTCACTCAAAAATGGTGCTAAACTGTTGCACATTCTTCCTTGAAAGGTTTGGCGGTGGAAACAGACGGCTTTTTATCATAGGACATGAAATCAGCCCTCGACAACTTAACCTGTGGGAAAAAAAATTTCTAAGCCCCGGGGTCACAACTTCAGCAAAAATCTGAAATTCTCCAATTCACTCAAAGATGGTGCCAAAGTTTTGCAAATACTCCCCTGAAAGGTTTGGCGGTGCAAACAGAAGGCTTTTTATAATAGGCCAAGAAATCAACCCTCGACAACTTAACCTGTGAAAAAAAAAATTTCTAAGCCCCGGGGTCACAACTTCAGCAAAAATCTGAAATTCTCCAATTCACTCAAAAATGGTGCCAAAGTTTTGCAAATACTCCCCTGAAAGGTTTGGCGGTGGAAACAGAAGGCTTTTTATCATAGGCCAAGAAATCAACCCTCGACAACTTAACCTGTGAAAAAAAAAATTTCTAAGCCCCGGGGTCACAACTTCAGCAAAAATCTGAAATACTCCAATTCACTCAAAAATGGTGCCAAAGTTTTGCAAATACTCCCCTGAAAGGTTTGGAGGTGGAAACAGAAGGCTTTTTATCATAGGACATGAAATCAGCCCTCGACAACTTAACCTGTGGGAAAAAAAATTTCTAAGCCCCGGGGTCACAACTTCAGCAAAAATCTGAAATTCTCCAATTCACTCAAAAATGGTGCCAAAGTTTTGCAAATACTCCCCTGAAAGGTTTGGAGGTGGAAACAGAAGGCTTTTTGTCATGGGACATGAAATCAGCCCTCGACAACTTAACCTGTGAAAAAAAAAATTCTAAGCCCCGGGGCCACAACTTCAGCAAAAATCTGAAATTCTCCAATTCACTCAAAAATGGTGCTAAACTGTTGCAAATTCTCCCCTGAAAGGTTTGGCGGTGGAAACAGAAGGCTTTTTATCATAGGCCAAGAAATCAACCCTCGACAACTTAACCTGTGAAAAAAAAAATTTCTAAGCCCCGGGGTCACAACTTCAGCAAAAATCTGAAATTCTCCAATTCACTCAAAGATGGTGCCAAAGTTTTGCAAATACTCCCCTGAAAGGTTTGGAGGTGGAAACAGAAGGCTTTTTATCATAGGACATGAAATCAGCCCTAGACACATTAACCTGTGAAAAAAAAAATTTCTAAGCCCCGGGGTCACAACTTCAGCAAAAATCTGAAATTCTCCAATTCACTCAAAAATGGTGCCAAAGTTTTGCAAATACTCCCCTGAAAGGTTTGGCGGTGGAAACAGAAGGCTTTTTATCATAGGCCAAGAAATCAACCCTCGACAACTTAACCTGTTTAAAAAAAAATTTCTAAGCCCCGGGGTCACAACTTCAGCAAAAATCTGAAATTCTCCAATTCACTCAAAAATGGTGCCAAAGTTTTGCAAATGCTCCCCTGAAAGGTTTGGAGGTGGAAACAGAAGGCTTTTTATCATAGGACATGAAATCAGCCCTCGACAACTTAACCTGTGGGAAAAAAAATTTCTAAGCCCCGGGGTCACAACTTCAGCAAAAATCTGAAATTCTCCAATTCACTCAAAAATGGTGCCAAATTTTTGCAAATACTCCCCTGAAAGGTTTGGAGGTGGAAACAGAAGGCTTTTTATCATGGGACATGAAATCAGCCCTCGACAACTTAACCTGTGAAAAAAAAAAATTCTAAGCCCCGGGGCCACAACTTCAGCAAAAATCTGAAATTCTCTAATTCACTCAAAAATGGTGCCAAAGTTTTGCAAATACTCCCCTGAAAGGTTTGGCGGTGGAAACAGAAGGCTTTTTATTATAGGCCAAGAAATCAACCCCCGACAACTTAACCTGTGAAAAAAAAAATTTCTAAGCCCCGGGGTCACAACTTCAGCAAAAATCTGAAATTCTCCAATTCACTCAAAGATGGTGCCAAAGTTTTGCAAATACTCCCCTGAAAGGTTTGGAGGTGGAAACAGAAGGCTTTTTATCATAGGACATGAAATCAGCCCTAGACACATTAACCTGTGAAAAAAAAAATTTCTAAGCCCCGGGGTCACAACTTTAGCAAAAATCTAAAATTCTCCAATTCACTCAAAAATGGTGCCAAAGTTTTGCAAATACTCCCCTGAAAGGTTTGGCGGTGGAAACAGAAGGCTTTTTATCATAGGCCAAGAAATCAACCCTCGACAACTTAACCTGTTTAAAAAAAAATTTCTAAGCCCCGGGGTCACAACTTCAGCAAAAATCTGAAATTCTCCAATTCACTCAAAAATGGTGCCATAGTTTTGCAAATACTCCCCTGAAAGGTTTGGCGGTGGAAACAGAAGGCTTTTTATCATAGGACATGAAATCAGCCCTCGACAACTTAACCTGTGAAAAAAAAAATTTCTAAGCCCCGGGGTCACAACTTCAGCAAAAATCTCAAATTCTGCAATTCACTCAAAGATGGTGCCAAAGTTTTGCAAATACTGCCCTGAAAAGTTTTGGCGGTGCAAACAGAAGGCTTTTTATCATAGGCCAAGAAATCAACCCTCGACAACTTAACCTGTGAAAAAAAAAAAATTCTAAGCCCCGGGGTCACAACTTCAGCAAAAATCTGAAATTCGCCAATTCACTCAAAGATGGTGCCAACGTGTTGCAAATACTCCCCTGAAAGGTTTGGAGGTGGAAACAGAAGGCTTTTTATCATAGGCCAAGAAATCAACCCTCGACAACTTAACCTGTGAAAAAAAAAAATTTCTAAGCCCCGGGGTCACAACTTCAGCAAAAATCTGAAATTCTCCAATTCACTCAAAAATGGTGCCAAAGTTTTGCAAATACTCCCCTGAAAGGTTTGGCGGTGCAAACAGAAGGCTTTTTATCATTGGACATGAAATCAGCCCTCGACAACTTAACCTGTGAAAAAAAATTTCTAAGCCCCGGGGTCACAACTTCAGCAAAAATCTGAAATTCTCTAATTCACTCAAAGATGGTGCCAAAGTTTTGCAAATACTCCCCTGAAAGGTTTGGCGGGGCAAACAGAAGGCTTTTTATCAGAGGCCAAGAAATCAACCCTCGACAACTTAACCTGCGAAAAAAAAAATTTCTAAGCCCCGGGGTCACAACTTCAGCAAAAATCTGAAATTCTCCAATTCACTCAAAAATGGTGCTAAACTGTTGCAAATTCTCCCCTGAAAGGTTTGGCGGTGGAAATAAAAGCCTTTTTATCATAGGACATGAAATCAGCCCTCGACAACTTAACCTGTGAAAAAAAAAAATTCTAAGCCCCGGGGTCACAACTTCAGCAAAAATCTGAAATTCTCCAATTCATTCAAAAATGGTGCTAAACTGTTGCAAATTCTCCCCTGAAAGGTTTGGAGGTGGAAACAGAAGGCTTTTTATCATAGGACATGAAATCAGCCCTCGACAACTTAACCTGTGGAAAAAAAAAATTCTAAGCCCCGGGGTCACAACTTCAGCAAAAATCTGAAATTCTCCAATTCACTCAAAAATGGTGCCATAGTTTTGCAAATACTCCCCTGAAAGGTTTGGCGGTGGAAACAGAAGGCTTTTTATCATAGGACATGAAATCAGCCCTCGACAACTTAACCTGTGAAAAAAAAAAATTCTAAGCCCCGGGGTCACAACTTCAGCAAAAATCTCAAATTCTGCAATTCACTCAAAGATGCTGCCAAAGTTTTGCAAATACTGCCCTGAAAGGTTTGGCGGTGCAAACAGAAGGCTTTTTATCATAGGCCAAGAAATCAACCCTCGACAACTTAACCTGTGAAAAAAAAAAATTTCTAAGCCCTGGGGTCACAACTTCAGCAAAAATCTGAAATTCGCCAATTCACTCAAAAATGGTGCCAAAGTTTTGCAAATACTCCCCTGAAAGGTTTGGCGGTGGAAACAGAAGGCTTTTTATCATAGGCCAAGAAATCAACCCTCGACAACTTAACCTGTGAAAAAAAAAATTTCTAAGCCCCGGGGTCACAACTTCAGCAAAAATCTGAAATTCTCCAATTCACTCAAAGATGGTGCCAAAGTTTTGCAAATACTCCCCTGAAAGGTTTGGAGGTGGAAACAGAAGGCTTTTTATCATAGGACATGAAATCAGCCCTAGACACATTAACCTGTGAAAAAAAAAATTTCTAAGCCCCGGGGTCACAACTTCAGCAAAAATCTGAAATTCTCCAATTCACTCAAAAATGGTGCCAAAGTTTTGCAAATACTCCCCTGAAAGGTTTGGCGGTGGAAACAGAAGGCTTTTTATCATAGGCCAAGAAATCAACCCTCGACAACTTAACCTGTTTAAAAAAAATTTTATAAGCCCCGGGGTCACAACTTCAGCAAAAATCTGAAATTCTCCAATTCACTCAAAAATGGTGCCAAAGTTTTTCAAATACTCCCCTGAAAGGTTTGGAGGTGGAAACAGAAGGCTTTTTATCATAGGACATGAAATCAGCCCTCGACAACTTAACCTGTGGAAAAAAAATTTTCTAAGCCCCGGGGTCACAACTTCAGCAAAAATCTGAAATTCTCCAATTCACTCAAAAATGGTGCCAAAGTTTTGCAAATACTCCCCTGAAAGGTTTGGAGGTGGAAACAGAAGGCTTTTTATCATAGGACATGAAATCAGCCCTCGACAACTTAACCTGTGAAAAAAAAAATTTCTAAGCCCCGGGGTCACAACTTCAGCAAAAATCTGAAATTCTCCAATTCACTCAAAAATGGTGCCATAGTTTTGCAAATACTCCCCTGAAAGGTTTGGCGGTGGAAACAGAAGGCTTTTTATCATAGGACATGAAATCAGCCCTCGACAACTTAACCTGTGAAAAAAAAAATTTCTAAGCCCCGGGGTCACAACTTCAGCAAAAATCTCAAATTCTGCAATTCACTCAAAGATGGTGCCAAAGTTTTGCAAATACTGCCCTGAAAAGTTTTGGCGGTGCAAACAGAAGGCTTTTTATCATAGGCCAAGAAATCAACCCTCGACAACTTAACCTGTGAAAAAAAAAAATTTCTAAGCCCCGGGGTCACAACTTCAGCAAAAATCTGAAATTCTCTAATTCACTCAAAGATGGTGCCAAAGTTTTGCAAATACTCCCCTGAAAGGTTTGGCGGGGCAAACAGAAGGCTTTTTATCAGAGGCCAAGAAATCAACCCTCGACAACTTAACCTGCGAAAAAAAAAATTTCTAAGCCCCGGGGTCACAACTTCAGCAAAAATCTGAAATTCTCCAATTCACTCAAAAATGGTGCTAAACTGTTGCAAATTCTCCCCTGAAAGGTTTGGCGGTGGAAATAAAAGCCTTTTTATCATAGGACATGAAATCAGCCCTCGACAACTTAACCTGTGAAAAAAAAAAATTCTAAGCCCCGGGGTCACAACTTCAGCAAAAATCTGAAATTCTCCAATTCATTCAAAAATGGTGCTAAACTGTTGCAAATTCTCCCCTGAAAGGTTTGGAGGTGGAAACAGAAGGCTTTTTATCATAGGACATGAAATCAGCCCTCGACAACTTAACCTGTGGAAAAAAAAAATTCTAAGCCCCGGGGTCACAACTTCAGCAAAAATCTGAAATTCTCCAATTCACTCAAAAATGGTGCCATAGTTTTGCAAATACTCCCCTGAAAGGTTTGGCGGTGGAAACAGAAGGCTTTTTATCATAGGACATGAAATCAGCCCTCGACAACTTAACCTGTGAAAAAAAAAATTTCTAAGCCCCGGGGTCACAACTTCAGCAAAAATCTCAAATTCTGCAATTCACTCAAAGATGCTGCCAAAGTTTTGCAAATACTGCCCTGAAAGGTTTGGCGGTGCAAACAGACGGCTTTTTATCATAGGACATGAAATCAACCCTCGACAACTTAACCTGTGAAAAAAAAAAATTCTAAGCCCCGGGGTCACAACTTCAGCAAAAATCTGAAATTCTCCAATTCATTCAAAAATGGTGCTAAACTGTTGCAAATTCTCCCCTGAAAGGTTTGGCGGTGGAAACAGAAGGCTTTTTATCATAGGACATGAAATCAGCCCTCGACAACTTAACCTGTGAAAAAAAAAAATTCTAAGCCCCGGGGTCACAACTTCAGCAAAAATCTGAAATTCTCCAATTCACTCAAAAATGGTGCCAAAGTTTTGCCAATACTCCCCTGAAAGGTTTGGCGGTGCAAACAGAAGGCTTTTTATCATTGGACATGAAATCAACCCTCGACAACTTAACCTGTGAAAAAAAAAATTTCTAAGCCCCGGGGTCACAACTTCAGCAAAAATCTGAAATTCTGCAATTCACTCAAAGATGGTGCCAAAGTTTTGCAAATACTGCCCTGAAAGGTTTGGCGGTGCAAACAGAAGGCTTTTTATCATAGGCCAAGAAATCAACCCTCGACAACTTAACCTGTGAAAAAAAAAATTTCTAAGCCCCGGGGTCACAACTTCAGCAAAAATCTGAAATTCTCCAATTCACTCAAAGATGGTGCGAACGTGTTGCAAATACTCCCCTGAAAGGTTTGGCGGTGGAAACAGAAGGCTTTTTATCATAGGCCAAAAAATCAACCCTCGACAACTTAACCTGTGAAAAAAAAAATTTCTAAGCCCCGGGGTCACAACTTCAGCAAAAATCTGAAATTCTCCAATTCACTCAAAAATGGTGCCAAAGTTTTGCAAATACTCCCCTGAAAGGTTTGGCGGTGGAAACAGACGGCTTTTTATCATAGGACATGAAATCAGCCCTCGACAACTTAACCTGTGGAAAAAAAAATTTCTAAGCCCCGGGGTCACAACTTCAGCAAAAATCTGAAATTCTCCAATTCACTCAAAGATGGTGCCAAAGTTTTGCAAATACTCCCCTGAAAGGTTTGGCGGTGGAAACAGAAGGCTTTTTATCATAGGCCAAGAAATCAACCCTCGACAACTTAACCTGTGAAAAAAAAAATTTCTAAGCCCCGGGGTCACAACTTCAGCAAAAATCTGAAATTCTCCAATTCACTCAAAAATGGTGCCAAAGTTTTGCAAATACTCCCCTGAAAGGTTTGGCGGTGTAAACAGACGGCTTTTTATCATAGGACATGAAATCAGCCCTCGACAACTTAACCTGTGAAAAAAAAAAATTCTAAGCCCCGGGGTCACAACTTCAGCAAAAATCTGAAATTCTCCAATTCATTCAAAAATGGTGCTAAACTGTTGCAAATTCTCCCCTGAAAGGTTTGGCGGTGGAAACAGACGGCTTTTTATCATAGGACATGAAATCAGCCCTCAACAACTTAACCTGTGAAAAAAAAAAATTCTAAGCCCCGGGGTCACAACTTCAGCAAAAATCTGAAATTCTCCAATTCACTCAAAGATGGTGCTAAACTGTTGCAAATACTCCCCTGAAAGGTTTGGCGGTGGAAACAGAAGGCTTTTTATCATAGGACATGAAATCAGCCCTCGACAACTTAACCTGTGAAAAAAAAAATTTCTAAGCCCCGGGGTCACAACTTCAGCAAAAATCTGAAATTCTCCAATTCACTCAAAAATGGTGCCAAAGTTTTGCAAATACTCCCCTGAAAGGTTTGGCGGTGTAAACAGACGGCTTTTTATCATAGGACATGAAATCAGCCCTCGACAACTTAACCTGTGAAAAAAAAAAATTCTAAGCCCTGGGGTCACAACTTCAGCAAAAATCTGAAATTCTCCAATTCACTCAAAAATGGTGCCAAAGTTTTGCAAATACTCCCCTGAAAGGTTTGGCGGTGGAAACAGACGGCTTTTTATCATAGGACATGAAATCAGCCCTCGACAACTTAACCTGTGAAAAAAAAAAATTCTAAGCCCCGGGGTCACAACTTCAGCAAAAATCTGAAATTCTCCAATTCATTCAAAAATGCTGCTAAACTGTTGCAAATTCTCCCCTGAAAGGTTTGGCGGTGGAAACAGAAGGCTTTTTATCATAGGACATGAAATCAGCCCTCGACAACTTAACCTGTGAAAAAAAAAATTTCTAAGCCCCGGGGTCACAATTTCAGCAAAAATCTGAAATTCTCCAATTCACTCAAAAATGGTGCCAAAGTTTTGCAAATACTCCCCTGAAAGGTTTGGAGGTGGAAACAGAAGGCTTTTTATCATAGGACATGAAATCAGCCCTCGACAACTTAACCTGTGAAAAAAAAAATTTCTAAGCCCCGGGGTCACAACTTCAGCAAAAATCTGAAATTCTCCAATTCACTCAAAAATGGTGCCAAAGTTTTGCAAATACTCCCCTGAAAGGTTTGGCGGTGCAAACAGAAGGCTTTTTATCATTGGACATGAAATCAACCCTCGACAACTTAACCTGTGAAAAAAAAAAATTCTAAGCCCCGGGGTCACAACTTCAGCAAAAATCTCAAATTCTGCAATTCACTCAAAGATGGTGCCAAAGTTTTGCAAATACTGCCCTGAAAGGTTTGGCGGTGCAAACAGAAGGCTTTTTATCATAGGCCAAGAAATCAACCCTCGACAACTTAACCTGTGAAAAAAAAAATTTCTAAGCCCCGGGGTCACAACTTCAGCAAAAATCTGAAATTCTCCAATTCACTCAAAGATGGTGCCAACGTGTTGCAAATACTCCCCTGAAAGGTTTGGCGGTGGAAACAGAAGGCTTTTTATCATAGGCCAAGAAATCAACCCTCGACAACTTAACCTGTGAAAAAAAAAATTTCTAAGCCCCGGGGTCACAACTTCAGCAAAAATCTGAAATTCTCCAATTCACTCAAAAATGGTGCCAAAGTTTTGCAAATACTCCCCTGAAAGGTTTGGCGGTGCAAACAGAAGGCTTTTTATCATAGGCCAAGAAATCAACCCTCGACAACTTAACCTGTGAAAAAAAAAATTTCTAAGCCCCGGGGTCACAACTTCAGCAAAAATCTGAAATTCTCCAATTCACTCAAAAATGGTGCCAAAGTTTTGCAAATACTCCCCTGAAAGGTTTGGAGGTGGAAACAGAAGGCTTTTTATCATAGGACATGAAATCAGCCCTCGACAACTTAACCTGTGAAAAAAAAAATTTCTAAGCCCCGGGGTCACAACTTCAGCAAAAATCTGAAATTCTCCAATTCACTCAAAAATGGTGCCAAAGTTTTGCAAATACTCCCCTGAAAGGTTTGGAGGTGGAAACAGAAGGCTTTTTATCATAGGACATGAAATCAGCCCTCGACAACTTAACCTGTGAAAAAAAAAAATTTCTAAGCCCCGGGGTCACAACTTCAGCAAAAATCTCAAATTCTGCAATTCACTCAAAGATGGTGCCAAAGTTTTGCAAATACTGCCCTGAAAGGTTTGGCGGTGCAAACAGAAGGCTTTTTATAATAGGCCAAGAAATCAACCCTCGACAACTTAACCTGTGAAAAAAAAAAATTCTAAGCCCCGGGGTCACAACTTCAGCAAAAATCTGAAATTCTCCAATTCACTCAAAGATGGTGCCAACGTGTTGCAAATACTCCCCTGAAAGGTTTGGCGGTGGAAACAGAAGGCTTTTTATCATAGGCCAAGAAATCAACCCTCGACAACTTAACCTGTGAAAAAAAAAATTTCTAAGCCCCGGGGTCACAACTTCAGCAAAAATCTGAAATTCTCCAATTCACTCAAAAATGGTGCCAAAGTTTTGCAAATACTCCCCTGAAAGGTTTGGCGGTGCAAACAGAAGGCTTTTTATCAGAGGCCAAGAAATCAACCCTCGACAACTTAACCTGTGAAAAAAAAAATTTCTAAGCCCCGGGGTCACAACTTCAGCAAAAATCTGAAATTCTCCAATTCACTCAAAAATGGTGCCAAAGTTTTGCAAATACTCCCCTGAAAGGTTTGGAGGTGGAAACAGAAGGCTTTTTATCATAGGACATGAAATCAGCCCTCGACAACTTAACCTGTGAAAAAAAAAATTTCTAAGCCCCGGGGTCACAACTTCAGCAAAAATCTGAAATTCTCCAATTCACTCAAAAATGGTGCCAAAGTTTTGCAAATACTCCCCTGAAAGGTTTGGCGGTGCAAACAGAAGGCTTTTTATCATTGGACATGAAATCAGCCCTCGACAACTTAACCTGTGAAAAAAAAATTTCTAAGCCCCGGGGTCACAACTTAAGCAAAAATCTGAAATTCTCCAATTCACTCAAAGATGGTGCCAAAGTTTTGCAAATACTCCCCTGAAAGGTTTGGCGGTGCAAACAGAAGGCTTTTTATCAGAGGCCAAGAAATCAACCCTCGACAACTTAACCTGCGAAAAAAAAAATTTCTAAGCCCCGGGGTCACAACTTCAGCAAAAATCTGAAATTCTCCAATTCACTCAAAAATGGTGCTAAACTGTTGCAAATTCTCCCCTGAAAGGTTTGGCGGTGGAAACAAAAGCCTTTTTATCATAGGACATGAAATCAGCCCTCGACAACTTAACCTGTGAAAAAAAAAATTTCTAAGCCCCGGGGTCACAACTTCAGCAAAAATCTGAAATTCTCCAATTCACTCAAAAATGGTGCCAAAGTTTTGCAAATACTCCCCTGAAACGTTTGGAGGTGGAAACAGAAGGCTTTTTATCATAGGACATGAAATCAGCGCTCGACATATTAACCTGTGAAAAAAAAAAAATTTCTAAGCCCCGGGGTCACAACTTCAGCAAAAATCTGAAATTCTCCAATTTACTCAAATATGGTGCCAAAGTTTTGCAAATACTCCCCTGAAAGGTTTGGCGGTGCAAACAGAAGGCTTTTTATCATAGGACATGAAATCAGCCCTCGACAACTTAACCTGTGAAAAAAAAAATTCTAAGCCCCGGGGTCACAATTTCAGCAAAAATCTGAAATTCTCCAATTCACTCAAAAATGGTGCTAAACTGTTGCACATTCTTCCTTGAAAGGTTTGGCGGTGGAAACAGACGGCTTTTTATCATAGGACATGAAATCAGCCCTCGACAACTTAACCTGTGGGGAAAAAAATTTCTAAGCCCCGGTGTCACAACTTCAGCAAAAATCTGAAATTCTCCAATTCACTCAAAGATGGTGCCAAAGTTTTGCAAATACTCCCCTGAAAGGTTTGGCGGTGCAAACAGAAGGCTTTTTATAATAGGCCAAGAAATCAACCCTCGACAACTTAACCTGTGAAAAAAAAAATTTCTAAGCCCCGGGGTCACAACTTCAGCAAAAATCTGAAATTCTCCAATTCACTCAAAAATGGTGCCAAAGTTTTGCAAATACTCCCCTGAAAGGTTTGGCGGTGCAAACAGAAGGCTTTTTATCATAGGCCAAGAAATCAACCCTCGACAACTTAACCTGTGAAAAAAAAAAATTCTAAGCCCCGGGGTCACAACTTCAGCAAAAATCTGAAATTCTCCAATTCACTCAAAAATGGTGCCAAAGTTTTGCAAATACTCCCCTGAAAGGTTTGGAGGTGGAAACAGACGGCTTTTTATCATAGGACATGAAATCAGCCCTCGACAACTTAACCTGTGAAAAAAAAATTTCTGAGCCCCGGGGTCACAATTTCAGCAAAAATCTGAAATTCTCCAATTCACTCAAAAAAGGTGCCAAAGTTTTGCAAATACTCCCCTGAAAGGTTTGGCGGTGCAAACAGAAGGCTTTTTATAATAGGCCAAGAAATCAACCCTCGACAACTTAACCTGTGAAAAAAAAAATTTCTAACCCCCGGGGTCTCAACTTCAGCAAAAATCTGAAATTCTCCAATTCACTCAAAAATGGTGCCAAAGTTTTGCAAATACTCCCCTGAAAGGTTTGGCGGTGCAAACAGAAGGCTTTTTATCATAGGCCAAGAAATCAACCCTCGACAACTTAACCTGTGAAAAAAAAAATTTCTAAGCCCCGGGGTCACAACTTCAGCAAAAATCTGAAATTCTCCAATTCACTCAAAAATGGTGCCAAAGTTTTGCAAATACTCCCCTGAAAGGTTTGGAGGTGGAAACAGAAGGCTTTTTATCATAGGACATGAAATCAGCCCTCGACAACTTAACCTGTGGGAAAAAAAATTTCTAAGCCCCGGGGTCACAACTTCAGCAAAAATCTGAAATTCTCCAATTCACTCAAAAATGGTGCCAAAGTTTTGCAAATACTCCCCTGAAAGGTTTGGCGGTGCAAACAGAAGGCTTTTTATCATTGGACATGAAATCAGCCCTCGACAACTTAACCTGTGAAAAAAAAATTTCTAAGCCCCGGGGTCACAACTTCAGCAAAAATCTGAAATTCTCCAATTCACTCAAAGATGGTGCCAAAGTTTTGCAAATACTCCCCTGAAAGGTTTGGCGGTGCAAACAGAAGGCTTTTTATCAGAGGCCAAGAAATCAACCCTCGACAACTTAACGTGCGAAAAAAAAAATTTCTAAGCCCCGGGGTCACAACTTCAGCAAAAATCTGAAATTCTCCAATTCACTCAAAAATGGTGCTAAACTGTTGCAAATTCTCCCCTGAAAGGTTTGGCGGTGCAAACAGAAGGCTTTTTATCATAGGCCAAGAAATCAACCCTCGACAACTTAACCTGTGAAAAAAAAAAATTCTAAGCCCCGGGGTCACAACTTCAGCAAAAATCTGAAATTCTCCAATTCACTCAAAAATGGTGCCAAAGTTTTGCAAATACTCCCCTGAAACGTTTGGAGGTGGATACAGAAGGCTTTTTATCATAGGACATGAAATCAGCCCTCAACATATTAACCTGTGAAAAAAAAAAATTTCTAAGCCCCTGGGTCACAACTTCAGCAAAAATCTGAAATTCTCCAATTCACTCAAAGATGGTGCCAAAGTTTTGCAAATACTCCCCTGAAAGGTTTGGCGGTGCAAACAGAAGGCTTTTTATCATAGGACATGAAATCAGCCCTCGACAACTTAACCTGTGAAAAAAAAAATTCTCAGCCCCGGGGTCACAATTTCAGCAAAAATCTGAAATTCTCCAATTCACTCAAAAATGGTGCTAAACTGTTGCACATTCTTCCTTGAAAGGTTTGGCGGTGGAAACAGACGGCTTTTTATCATAGGACATGAAATCAGCCCTCGACAACTTAACCTGTGGGAAAAAAATTTCTAAGCCCCGGGGTCACAACTTCAACAAAAATCTGAAATTCTCCAATTCACTCAAAAATGGTGCCAAAGTTTTGCAAATACTCCCCTGAAAGGTTTGGAGGTGGAAACAGACGGCTTTTTATCATAGGACATGAAATCAGCCCTCGACAACTTAACCTGTGAAAAAAAAATTTCTAAGCCCCGGGGTCACAACTTCAGCAAAAATCTGAAATTCTCCAATTCACTCAAAAATGGTGCTAAACTGTTGCACATTCTTCCTTGAAAGGTTTGGCGGTGGAAACAGACGGCTTTTTATCATAGGACATGAAATCAGCCCTCGACAACTTAACCTGTGGAAAAAAAAAATTCTAAGCCCCGGGGTCACAACTTCAGCAAAAATCTGAAATTCTCCAATTTACTCAAAGATGGTGCCAAAGTTTTGCAAATACTCCCCTGAAAGGTTTGGCGGTGCAAACAGAAGGCTTTTTATAATAGGCCAAGAAATCAACCCTCGACAACTTAACCTGTGAAAAAAAAAATTTCTAAGCCCCGGGGTCACAACTTCAGCAAAAATCTGAAATTCTCCAATTCACTCAAAAATGGTGCCAAAGTTTTGCAAATACTCCCCTGAAAGGTTTGGCGGTGCAAACAGAAGGCTTTTTATCATAGGCCAAGAAATCAACCCTCGACAACTTAACCTGTGAAAAAAAAAAATTCTAAGCCCCGGGGTCACAACTTCAGCAAAAATCTGAAATTCTCCAATTCACTCAAAAATGGTGCCAAAGTTTTGCAAATACTCCCCTGAAAGGTTTGGAGGTGGAAACAGAAGGCTTTTTATCATAGGACATGAAATCAGCCCTCGACAACTTAACCTGTGGGAAAAAAAATTTCTAAGCCCCGGGGCCACAACTTCAGCAAAAATCTGAAATTCTCCAATTCACTCAAAGATGGTGCCAAAGTTTTGCAAATACTCCCCTGAAAGGTTTGGCGGTGGAAACAGAAGGCTTTTTATCATAGGCCAAGAAATCAACCCTCGACAACTTAACCTGTGAAAAAAAAAATTTCTAAGCCCCGGGGTCACAACTTCAGCAAAAATCTGAAATTCTACAATTCACTCAAAAATGGTGCCAAAGTTTTGCAAATACTCCCCTGAAAGGTTTGGCGGTGAAAACAGACGGCTTTTTATCATAGGACATGAAATCAGCCCTCGACAACTTAACCTGTGAAAAAAAAATTTCTAAGCCCCGGGGTCACAACTTCAGCAAAAATCTGAAATTCTCCAATTCACTCAAAAATGGTGCCAAAGTTTTGCAAATACTCCCCTGAAAGGTTTGGCGGTGCAAACAGAAGGCTTTTTATCATAGGCCAAGAAATCAACCCTCGACAACTTAACCTGTGAAAAAAAAAATTTCTAAGCCCCGGGGTCACAACTTCAGCAAAAATCTGAAATTCTCCAATTCACTCAAAAATGGTGCCAAAGTTTTGCAAATACTCCCCTGAAAGGTTTGGAGGTGGAAACAGAAGGCTTTTTATCATAGGACATGAAATCAGCCCTCGACAACTTAACCTGTGGAAAAAAAAATTTCTAAGCCCCGGGGCCACAACTTCAGCAAAAATCTGAAATTCTCCAATTCACTCAAAGATGGTGCCAAAGTTTTGCAAATACTCCCCTGAAAGGTTTGGCGGTGGAAACAGAAGGCTTTTTATCATAGGCCAAGAAATCAACCCTCGACAACTTAACCTGTGAAAAAAAAAATTTCTAAGCCCCGGGGTCACAACTTCAGCAAAAATCTGAAATTCTCCAATTCATTCAAAAATGGTGCTAAACTGTTGCAAATTCTCCCCTGAAAGGTTTGGCGGTGGAAACAGAAGGCTTTTTATCATAGGACATGAAATCAGCCCTCGACAACTTAACCTGTGAAAAAAAAAATTCTAAGCCCCGGGGTCACAACTTCAGCAAAAATCTGAAATTCTCCAATTCACTCAAAGATGGTGCCAAAGTTTTGCAAATACTCCCCTGAAAGGTTTGGCGGTGCAAACAGAAGGCTTTTTATCATAGGCCAAGAAATCAACCCTCGACAACTTAACCTGTGAAAAAAAAAATTTCTAAGCCCCGGGGTCACAACTTCAGCAAAAATCTGAAATTCTCCAATTCATTCAAAAATGGTGCCAAAGTTTTGCAAATACTCCCCTGAAAGGTTTGGCGGTGGAAACAGAAGGCTTTTTATCATAGGACATGAAATCAGCCCTCGACAACTTAACCTGTGAAAAAAAAATTTCTAAGCCCCGGGGTCACAACTTCAGCAAAAATCTGAAATTCTCCAATTCACTCAAAGATGGTGCCAAAGTTTTGCAAATACTCCCCTGAAAGGTTTGGCGGTGCAAACAGAAGGCTTTTTATCATAGGCCAAGAAATCAACCCTCGACAACTTAACCTGTGAAAAAAAAAATTTCTAAGCCCCGGGGTCACAACTTCAGCAAAAATCTGAAATTCTCCAATTCATTCAAAAATGGTGCTAAACTGTTGCAAATTCTCCCCTGAAAGGTTTGGCGGTGGAAACAGAAGGCTTTTTATCATAGGACATGAAATCAGCCCTCGACAACTTAACCTGTGAAAAAAAAAAATTTCTAAGCCCCGGGGTCACAATTTCAGCAAAAATCTGAAATTCTCCAATTCACTCAAAAATGGTGCCAAAGTTTTGCAAATACTCCCCTGAAAGGTTTGGAGGTGGAAACAGAAGGCTTTTTATCATAGGACATGAAATCAGCCCTCGACAACTTAACCTGTGAAAAAAAAAATTTCTAAGCCCCGGGGTCACAACTTCAGCAAAAATCTGAAATTCTCCAATTCACTCAAAAATGGTGCCAAAGTTTTGCAAATACTCCCCTGAAAGGTTTGGCGGTGCAAACAGAAGGCTTTTTATCATTGGACATGAAATCAGCCCTCGACAACTTAACCTGTGAAAAAAAAATTTCTAAGCCCCGGGGTCACAACTTCAGCAAAAATCTGAAATTCTCCAATTCACTCAAAAATGGTGCCAAAGTTTTGCAAATACTCCCCTGAAAGGTTTGGCGGTGAAAACAGACGGCTTTTTATCATAGGACATGAAATCAGCCCTCGACAACTTAACCTGTGAAAAAAAAATTTCTAAGCCCCGGGGTCACAACTTCAGCAAAAATCTGAAATTCTCCAATTCACTCAAAAATGGTGCCAAAGTTTTGCAAATACTCCCCTGAAAGGTTTGGCGGTGCAAACAGAAGGCTTTTTATCACAGGCCAAGAAATCAACCCTCGACAACTTAACCTGTGAAAAAAAAAAATTGTAAGCCCCGGGGTCACAACTTCAGCAAAAATCTGAAATTCTCCAATTCACTCAAAAATGGTGCCAAAGTTTTGCAAATACTCCCCTGAAAGGTTTGGAGGTGGAAACAGAAGGCTTTTTATCATAGGACATGAAATCAGCCCTCGACAACTTAACCTGTGGGAAAAAAAATTTCTAAGCCCCGGGGCCACAACTTCAGCAAAAATCTGAAATTCTCCAATTCACTCAAAGATGGTGCCAAAGTTTTGCAAATACTCCCCTGAAAGGTTTGGCGGTGGAAACAGAAGGCTTTTTATCATAGGACATGAAATCAGCCCTCGACAACTTAACCTGTGAAAAAAAAAAATTCTAAGCCCCGGGGTCACAACTTCAGCAAAAATCTGAAATTCTCCAATTCACTCAAAAATGGTGCTAAACTGTTGCAAATTCTCCCCTGAAAGGTTTGGCGGTGGAAACAAAAGCCTTTTTATCATAGGACATGAAATCAGCCCTCGACAACTTAACCTGTAAAAAAAAAAATTTCTAAGCCCCGGGGTCACAACTTCAGCAAAAATCTGAAATTCTCCAATTCACTCAAAAATGGTGCCAAAGTTTTGCAAATACTCCCCTGAAAGGTTTAGCGGTGCAAACAGAAGGCTTTTTATCAGAGGCCAAGAAATCAACCCTCGACAACTTAACCTGCGAAAAAAAATTTTTCTAAGCCCCGGGGTCACAACTTCAGCAAAAATCTGAAATTCGCCAATTCACTCAAAAATGGTGCTAAACTGTTGCAAATTCTCCCCTGAAAGTTTGGCGTTGGAAACAAAAGCCTTTTTATCATAGGACATGAAATCAGCCCTCGACAACTTAACCTGTGAAAAAAAAAAATTCTAAGCCCCGGGGTCACAATTTCATCAAAAATCTGAAATTCTCCAATTCACTCAAAAATGGTGCTAAACTGTTGCACATTCTTCCTTGAAAGGTTTGGCGGTGGAAACAGACGGCTTTTTATCATATGACATGAAATCAGCCCTCGACAACTTAACCTGTGGAAAAAAAAATTTCTAAGCCCCGGGGTCACAACTTCAGCAAAAATCTGAAATTCTCCAATTCACTCAAAAATGGTGCCAAAGTTTTGCAAATACTCCCCTGAAAGGTTTGGAGGTGGAAACAGAAGGCTTTTTATCATAGGACATGAAATCAGCCCTCGACAACTTAACCTGTGGGAAAAAAAATTTCTAAGCCCCGGGGCCACAACTTCAGCAAAAATCTGAAATTCTCCAATTCAATCAAAGATGGTGCCAAAGTTTTGCAAATACTCCCCTGAAAGGTTTGGCGGTGGAAACAGAAGGCTTTTTATCATAGGACATGAAATCAGCCCTCGACAACTTAACCTGTGAAAAAAAAAAATTCTAAGCCCCGGGGTCACAACTTCAGCAAAAATCTGAAATTCTCCAATTCACTCAAAGATGTTGCCAAAGTTTTGCATATACTCCCCTGAAAGGTTTCGAGGTGGAAACAGAAGGCTTTTTATCATAGGACATGAAATCAGCCCTCGACAACTTAACCTGTGAAAAAAAAAATTTCTAAGCCCCGGGGTCACAACTTCAGCAAAAATCTGAAATTCTCCAATTCACTCAAAAATGGTGCCAAAGTTTTGCAAATACTCCCCTGAAAGGTTTGGCGGTGGAAACAGAAGGCTTTTTATCATTGGACATGAAATCAGCCCTCGACAACTTAACCTGTGAAAAAAAAATTTCTAAGCCCCGGGGTCACAACTTCAGCAAAAATCTGAAATTCTCCAATTCACTCAAAAATGGTGCTAAACTGTTGCAAATTCTCCCCTGAAAGGTTTGGCGGTGGAAACAAAAGCCTTTTTATCATAGGACATGAAATCAGCCCTCGACAACTTAACCTGTGAAAAAAAAAATTTCTAAGCCCCGGGGTCACAACTTCAGCAAAAATCTGAAATTCTCCAATTCACTCAAAAATGGTGCCAAAGTTTTGCAAATACTCCCCTGAAAGGTTTGGCGGTGCAAACAGAAGGCTTTTTATCAGAGGCCAAGAAATCAACCCTCGACAACTTAACCTGCGAAAAAAAAATTTTCTAAGCCCCGGGGTCACAACTTCAGCAAAAATCTGAAATTCGCCAATTCACTCAAAAATGGTGCTAAACTGTTGCAAATTCTCCCTGAAAGTTTGGCGGTGGAAACAAAAGCCTTTTTATCATAGGACATGAAATCAGCCCTCGACAACTTAACCTGTGAAAAAAAAAAATTCTAAGCCCCGGGGTCACAATTTCATCAAAAATCTGAAATTCTCCAATTCACTCAAAAATGGTGCTAAACTGTTGCACATTCTTCCTTGAAAGGTTTGGCGGTGGAAACAGACGGCTTTTTATCATATGACATGAAATCAGCCCTCGACAACTTAACCTGTGAAAAAAAAATTTCTAAGCCCCGGGGTCACAACTTCAGCAAAAATCTGAAATTCTCCAATTCACTCAAAAATGGTGCCAAAGTTTTGCAAATACTCCCCTGAAAGGTTTGGCGGTGCAAACAGAAGGCTTTTTATCATAGGCCAAGAAATCAACCCTCGACAACTTAACCTGTGAAAAAAAAAATTTCTAAGCCCCGGGGTCACAACTTCAGCAAAAATCTGAAATTCTCCAATTCACTCAAAAATGGTGCCAAAGTTTTGCAAATACTCCCCTGAAAGGTTTGGAGGTGGAAACAGAAGGCTTTTTATCATAGGACATGAAATCAGCCCTCGACAACTTAACCTGTGGAAAAAAAAATTTCTAAGCCCCGGGGCCACAACTTCAGCAAAAATCTGAAATTCTCCAATTCACTCAAAGATGGTGCCAAAGTTTTGCAAATACTCCCCTGAAAGGTTTGGCGGTGGAAACAGAAGGCTTTTTATCATAGGCCAAGAAATCAACCCTCGACAACTTAACCTGTGAAAAAAAAAATTTCTAAGCCCCGGGGTCACAACTTCAGCAAAAATCTGAAATTCTCCAATTCATTCAAAAATGGTGCTAAACTGTTGCAAATTCTCCCCTGAAAGGTTTGGCGGTGGAAACAGAAGGCTTTTTATCATAGGACATGAAATCAGCCCTCGACAACTTAACCTGTGAAAAAAAAAATTCTAAGCCCCGGGGTCACAACTTCAGCAAAAATCTGAAATTCTCCAATTCACTCAAAGATGGTGCCAAAGTTTTGCAAATACTCCCCTGAAAGGTTTGGCGGTGCAAACAGAAGGCTTTTTATCATAGGCCAAGAAATCAACCCTCGACAACTTAACCTGTGAAAAAAAAAATTTCTAAGCCCCGGGGTCACAACTTCAGCAAAAATCTGAAATTCTCCAATTCATTCAAAAATGGTGCCAAAGTTTTGCAAATACTCCCCTGAAAGGTTTGGCGGTGGAAACAGAAGGCTTTTTATCATAGGACATGAAATCAGCCCTCGACAACTTAACCTGTGAAAAAAAAATTTCTAAGCCCCGGGGTCACAACTTCAGCAAAAATCTGAAATTCTCCAATTCACTCAAAGATGGTGCCAAAGTTTTGCAAATACTCCCCTGAAAGGTTTGGCGGTGCAAACAGAAGGCTTTTTATCATAGGCCAAGAAATCAACCCTCGACAACTTAACCTGTGAAAAAAAAAATTTCTAAGCCCCGGGGTCACAACTTCAGCAAAAATCTGAAATTCTCCAATTCATTCAAAAATGGTGCTAAACTGTTGCAAATTCTCCCCTGAAAGGTTTGGCGGTGGAAACAGAAGGCTTTTTATCATAGGACATGAAATCAGCCCTCGACAACTTAACCTGTGAAAAAAAAAAATTTCTAAGCCCCGGGGTCACAATTTCAGCAAAAATCTGAAATTCTCCAATTCACTCAAAAATGGTGCCAAAGTTTTGCAAATACTCCCCTGAAAGGTTTGGAGGTGGAAACAGAAGGCTTTTTATCATAGGACATGAAATCAGCCCTCGACAACTTAACCTGTGAAAAAAAAAATTTCTAAGCCCCGGGGTCACAACTTCAGCAAAAATCTGAAATTCTCCAATTCACTCAAAAATGGTGCCAAAGTTTTGCAAATACTCCCCTGAAAGGTTTGGCGGTGCAAACAGAAGGCTTTTTATCATTGGACATGAAATCAGCCCTCGACAACTTAACCTGTGAAAAAAAAATTTCTAAGCCCCGGGGTCACAACTTCAGCAAAAATCTGAAATTCTCCAATTCACTCAAAAATGGTGCCAAAGTTTTGCAAATACTCCCCTGAAAGGTTTGGCGGTGAAAACAGACGGCTTTTTATCATAGGACATGAAATCAGCCCTCGACAACTTAACCTGTGAAAAAAAAATTTCTAAGCCCCGGGGTCACAACTTCAGCAAAAATCTGAAATTCTCCAATTCACTCAAAAATGGTGCCAAAGTTTTGCAAATACTCCCCTGAAAGGTTTGGCGGTGCAAACAGAAGGCTTTTTATCACAGGCCAAGAAATCAACCCTCGACAACTTAACCTGTGAAAAAAAAAAATTCTAAGCCCCGGGGTCACAACTTCAGCAAAAATCTGAAATTCTCCAATTCACTCAAAAATGGTGCCAAAGTTTTGCAAATACTCCCCTGAAAGGTTTGGAGGTGGAAACAGAAGGCTTTTTATCATAGGACATGAAATCAGCCCTCGACAACTTAACCTGTGGGAAAAAAAATTTCTAAGCCCCGGGGCCACAACTTCAGCAAAAATCTGAAATTCTCCAATTCACTCAAAGATGGTGCCAAAGTTTTGCAAATACTCCCCTGAAAGGTTTGGCGGTGGAAACAGAAGGCTTTTTATCATAGGACATGAAATCAGCCCTCGACAACTTAACCTGTGAAAAAAAAAAATTCTAAGCCCCGGGGTCACAACTTCAGCAAAAATCTGAAATTCTCCAATTCACTCAAAAATGGTGCTAAACTGTTGCAAATTCTCCACTAAAAGGTTTGGCGGTGGAAACAAAAGCCTTTTTATCATAGGACATGAAATCAGCCCTCGACAACTTAACCTGTAAAAAAAAAAATTTCTAAGCCCCGGGGTCACAACTTCAGCAAAAATCTGAAATTCTCCAATTCACTCAAAAATGGTGCCAAAGTTTTGCAAATACTCCCCTGAAAGGTTTGGCGGTGCAAACAGAAGGCTTTTTATCAGAGGCCAAGAAATCAACCCTCGACAACTTAACCTGCGAAAAAAAAATTTTCTAAGCCCCGGGGTCACAACTTCAGCAAAAATCTGAAATTCGCCAATTCACTCAAAAATGGTGCTAAACTGTTGCAAATTCTCCCCTGAAAGTTTGGCGTTGGAAACAAAAGCCTTTTTATCATAGGACATGAAATCAGCCCTCGACAACTTAACCTGTGAAAAAAAAAAATTCTAAGCCCCGGGGTCACAATTTCATCAAAAATCTGAAATTCTCCAATTCACTCAAAAATGGTGCTAAACTGTTGCACATTCTTCCTTGAAAGGTTTGGCGGTGGAAACAGACGGCTTTTTATCATATGACATGAAATCAGCCCTCGACAACTTAACCTGTGGAAAAAAAAATTTCTAAGCCCCGGGGTCACAACTTCAGCAAAAATCTGAAATTCTCCAATTCACTCAAAAATGGTGCCAAAGTTTTGCAAATACTCCCCTGAAAGGTTTGGAGGTGGAAACAGAAGGCTTTTTATCATAGGACATGAAATCAGCCCTCGACAACTTAACCTGTGGGAAAAAAAATTTCTAAGCCCCGGGGCCACAACTTCAGCAAAAATCTGAAATTCTCCAATTCAATCAAAGATGGTGCCAAAGTTTTGCAAATACTCCCCTGAAAGGTTTGGCGGTGGAAACAGAAGGCTTTTTATCATAGGACATGAAATCAGCCCTCGACAACTTAACCTGTGAAAAAAAAAAATTCTAAGCCCCGGGGTCACAACTTCAGCAAAAATCTGAAATTCTCCAATTCACTCAAAGATGTTGCCAAAGTTTTGCATATACTCCCCTGAAAGGTTTCGAGGTGGAAACAGAAGGCTTTTTATCATAGGACATGAAATCAGCCCTCGACAACTTAACCTGTGAAAAAAAAAATTTCTAAGCCCCGGGGTCACAACTTCAGCAAAAATCTGAAATTCTCCAATTCACTCAAAAATGGTGCCAAAGTTTTGCAAATACTCCCCTGAAAGGTTTGGCGGTGGAAACAGAAGGCTTTTTATCATTGGACATGAAATCAGCCCTCGACAACTTAACCTGTGAAAAAAAAATTTCTAAGCCCCGGGGTCACAACTTCAGCAAAAATCTGAAATTCTCCAATTCACTCAAAAATGGTGCTAAACTGTTGCAAATTCTCCCCTGAAAGGTTTGGCGGTGGAAACAAAAGCCTTTTTATCATAGGACATGAAATCAGCCCTCGACAACTTAACCTGTGAAAAAAAAAATTTCTAAGCCCCGGGGTCACAACTTCAGCAAAAATCTGAAATTCTCCAATTCACTCAAAAATGGTGCCAAAGTTTTGCAAATACTCCCCTGAAAGGTTTGGCGGTGCAAACAGAAGGCTTTTTATCAGAGGCCAAGAAATCAACCCTCGACAACTTAACCTGCGAAAAAAAAATTTTCTAAGCCCCGGGGTCACAACTTCAGCAAAAATCTGAAATTCGCCAATTCACTCAAAAATGGTGCTAAACTGTTGCAAATTCTCCCTGAAAGTTTGGCGGTGGAAACAAAAGCCTTTTTATCATAGGACATGAAATCAGCCCTCGACAACTTAACCTGTGAAAAAAAAAAATTCTAAGCCCCGGGGTCACAATTTCATCAAAAATCTGAAATTCTCCAATTCACTCAAAAATGGTGCTAAACTGTTGCACATTCTTCCTTGAAAGGTTTGGCGGTGGAAACAGACGGCTTTTTATCATATGACATGAAATCAGCCCTCGACAACTTAACCTGTGGAAAAAAAAATTTCTAAGCCCCGGGGTCACAACTTCAGCAAAAATCTGAAATTCTCCAATTCACTCAAAAATGGTGCCAAAGTTTTGCAAATACTCCCCAGAAAGGTTTGGAGGTGGAAACAGAAGGCTTTTTATCATAGGACATGAAATCAGCCCTCGACAACTTAACCTGTGGGGAAAAAAATTTCTAAGCCCCGGGGCCACAACTTCAGCAAAAATCTGAAATTCTCCAATTCACTCAAAGATGGTGCCAAAGTTTTGCAAATACTCCCCTGAAAGGTTTGGCGGTGGAAACAGAAGGCTTTTTATCATAGGACATGAAATCAGCCCTCGACAACTTAACCTGTGAAAAAAAAAAATTCTAAGCCCCGGGGTCACAACTTCAGCAAAAATCTGAAATTCTCCAATTCACTCAAAAATGGTGCCAAAGTTTTGCAAATACTCCCCTGAAAGGTTTGGAGGTGGAAACAGAAGGCTTTTTATCATAGGACATGAAATCAGCCCTCGACAACTTAACCTGTGAAAAAAAAAAATTTCTAAGCCCCGGGGTCACAACTTCAGCAAAAATCTGAAATTCTCCAATTCACTCAAAAATGGTGCCAAAGTTTTGCAAATACTCCCCTGAAAGGTTTGGCGGTGGAAACAGAAGGCTTTTTATCATTGGACATGAAATCAGCCCTCGACAACTTAACCTGTGAAAAAAAAATTTCTAAGCCCCGGGGTCACAACTTCAGCAAAAATCTGAAATTCTCCAATTCACTCAAAAATGGTGCCAAAGTTTTGCAAATACTCCCCTGAAAGGTTTGGCGGTGAAAACAGACGGCTTTTTATCATAGGACATGAAATCAGCCCTCGACAACTTAACCTGTGAAAAAAAAATTTCTAAGCCCCGGGGTCACAACTTCAGCAAAAATCTGAAATTCTCCAATTCACTCAAAAATGGTGCCAAAGTTTTGCAAATACTCCCCTGAAAGGTTTGGCGGTGCAAACAGAAGGCTTTTTATCATAGGCCAAGAAATCAACCCTTGACAACTTAACCTGTGAAAAAAAAAAATTCTAAGCCCCGGGGTCACAACTTCAGCAAAAATCTGAAATTCTCCAATTCACTCAAAAATGGTGCCAAAGTTTTGCAAATACTCCCCTGAAAGGTTTGGAGGTGGAAACAGAAGGCTTTTTATCATAGGACATGAAATCAGCCCTCGACAACTTAACCTGTGGGAAAAAAAATTTCTAAGCCCCGGGGCCACAACTTCAGCAAAAATCTGAAATTCTCCAATTCACTCAAAGATGGTGCCAAAGTTTTCCAAATACTCCCCTGAAAGGTTTGGCGGTGGAAACAGAAGGCTTTTTATCATAGGACATGAAATCAGCCCTCGACAACTTAACCTGTGAAAAAAAAAAATTCTAAGCCCCGGGGTCACAACTTCAGCAAAAATCTGAAATTCTCCAATTCATTCAAAAATGGTGCTAAACTGTTGCAAATTCTCCCCTGAAAGGTTTGGCGGTGGAAACAGAAGGCTTTTTATCATAGGACATGAAATCAGCCCTCGACAACTTAACCTGTGAAAAAAAAAATTTCTAAGCCCCGGGGTCACAATTTCAGCAAAAATCTGAAATTCTCCAAGTCACTCAAAAATGGTGCCAAAGTTTTGCAAATACTCCCCTGAAAGGTTTGGAGGTGGAAACAGAAGGCTTTTTATCATAGGACATGAAATCAGCCCTCGACAACTTAACCTGTGAAAAAAAAAATTTCTAAGCCCCGGGGTCACAACTTCAGCAAAAATCTGAAATTCTCCAATTCACTCAAAAATGGTGCCAAAGTTTTGCAAATACTCCCCTGAAAGGTTTGGCGGTGAAAACAGACGGCTTTTTATCATAGGACATGAAATCAGCCCTCGACAACTTAACCTGTGAAAAAAAAATTTCTAAGCCCCGGGGTCACAACTTCAGCAAAAATCTGAAATTCTCCAATTCACTCAAAAATGGTGCCAAAGTTTTGCAAATACTCCCCTGAAAGGTTTGGCGGTGCAAACAGAAGGCTTTTTATCACAGGCCAAGAAATCAACCCTCGACAACTTAACCTGTGAAAAAAAAAAATTCTAAGCCCCGGGGTCACAATTTCATCAAAAATCTGAAATTCTCCAATTCACTCAAAAATGGTGCCAAAGTTTTGCAAATACTCCCCTGAAAGGTTTGGAGGTGGAAACAGAAGGCTTTTTATCATAGGACATGAAATCAGCCCTCGACAACTTAACCTGTGGGAAAAAAAATTTCTAAGCCCCGGGGCCACAACTTCAGCAAAAATCTGAAATTCTCCAATTCACTCAAAGATGGTGCCAAAGTTTTGCAAATACTCCCCTGAAAGGTTTGGCGGTGGAAACAGAAGGCTTTTTATCATAGGACATGAAATCAGCCCTCGACAACTTAACCTGTGAAAAAAAAAATTCTAAGGCCCGGGGTCACAACTTCAGCAAAAATCTGAAATTCTCCAATTCACTCAAAAATGGTGCTAAACTGTTGCAAATTCTCCCCTGAAAGGTTTGGCGGTGGAAACAAAAGCCTTTTTATCATAGGACATGAAATCAGCCCTCGACAACTTAACCTGTAAAAAAAAAAATTTCTAAGCCCCGGGGTCACAACTTCAGCAAAAATCTGAAATTCTCCAATTCACTCAAAAATGGTGCCAAAGTTTTGCAAATACTCCCCTGAAAGGTTTGGCGGTGCAAACAGAAGGCTTTTTATCAGAGGCCAAGAAATCAACCCTCGACAACTTAACCTGCGAAAAAAAAATTTTCTAAGCCCCGGGGTCACAACTTCAGCAAAAATCTGAAATTCGCCAATTCACTCAAAAATGGTGCTAAACTGTTGCAAATTCTCCCCTGAAAGTTTGGCGGTGGAAACAAAAGCCTTTTTATCATAGGACATGAAATCAGCCCTCGACAACTTAACCTGTGAAAAAAAAAAATTCTAAGCCCCGGGGTCACAATTTCATCAAAAATCTGAAATTCTCCAATTCACTCAAAAATGGTGCTAAACTGTTGCACATTCTTCCTTGAAAGGTTTGGCGGTGGAAACAGACGGCTTTTTATCATATGACATGAAATCAGCCCTCGACAACTTAACCTGTGGAAAAAAAAATTTCTAAGCCCCGGGGTCACAACTTCAGCAAAAATCTGAAATTCTCCAATTCACTCAAAAATGGTGCCAAAGTTTTGCAAATACTCCCCTGAAAGGTTTGGAGGTGGAAACAGAAGGCTTTTTATCATAGGACATGAAATCAGCCCTCGACAACTTAACCTGTGGGAAAAAAAATTTCTAAGCCCCGGGGCCACAACTTCAGCAAAAATCTGAAATTCTCCAATTCAATCAAAGATGGTGCCAAAGTTTTGCAAATACTCCCCTGAAAGGTTTGGCGGTGGAAACAGAAGGCTTTTTATCATAGGACATGAAATCAGCCCTCGACAACTTAACCTGTGAAAAAAAAAAATTCTAAGCCCCGGGGTCACAACTTCAGCAAAAATCTGAAATTCTCCAATTCACTCAAAAATGGTGCCAAAGTTTTGCAAATACTCCCCTGAAAGGTTTCGAGGTGGAAACAGAAGGCTTTTTATCATAGGACATGAAATCAGCCCTCGACAACTTAACCTGTGAAAAAAAAAATTTCTAAGCCCCGGGGTCACAACTTCAGCAAAAATCTGAAATTCTCCAATTCACTCAAAAATGGTGCCAAAGTTTTGCAAATACTCCCCTGAAAGGTTTGGCGGTGGAAACAGAAGGCTTTTTATCATTGGACATGAAATCAGCCCTCGACAACTTAACCTGTGAAAAAAAAATTTCTAAGCCCCGGGGTCACAACTTCAGCAAAAATCTGAAATTCTCCAATTCACTCAAAAATGGTGCTAAACTCTTGCAAATTCTCCCCTGAAAGGTTTGGCGGTGGAAACAAAAGCCTTTTTATCATAGGACATGAAATCAGCCCTCGACAACTTAACCTGTGAAAAAAAAAATTTCTAAGCCCCGGGGTCACAACTTCAGCAAAAATCTGAAATTCTCCAATTCACTCAAAAATGGTGCCAAAGTTTTGCAAATACTCCCCTGAAAGGTTTGGCGGTGCAAACAGAAGGCTTTTTATCAGAGGCCAAGAAATCAACCCTCGACAACTTAACCTGCGAAAAAAAAATTTTCTAAGCCCCGGGGTCACAACTTCAGCAAAAATCTGAAATTCGCCAATTCACTCAAAAATGGTGCTAAACTGTTGCAAATTCTCCCCTGAAAGTTTGGCGGTGGAAACAAAAGCCTTTTTATCATAGGACATGAAATCAGCCCTCGACAACTTAACCTGTGAAAAAAAAAAATTCTAAGCCCCGGGGTCACAATTTCATCAAAAATCTGAAATTCTCCAATTCACTCAAAAATGGTGCTAAACTGTTGCACATTCTTCCTTGAAAGGTTTGGCGGTGGAAACAGACGGCTTTTTATCATATGACATGAAATCAGCCCTCGACAACTTAACCTGTGGAAAAAAAAATTTCTAAGCCCCGGGGTCACAACTTCAGCAAAAATCTGAAATTCTCCAATTCACTCAAAAATGGTGCCAAAGTTTTGCAAATACTCCCCTGAAAGGTTTGGAGGTGGAAACAGAAGGCTTTTTATCATAGGACATGAAATCAGCCCTCGACAACTTAACCTGTGGGGAAAAAAATTTCTAAGCCCCGGGGCCACAACTTCAGCAAAAATCTGAAATTCTCCAATTCACTCAAAGATGGTGCCAAAGTTTTGCAAATACTCCCCTGAAAGGTTTGGCGGTGGAAACAGAAGGCTTTTTATCATAGGACATGAAATCAGCCCTCGACAACTTAACCTGTGAAAAAAAAAAATTCTAAGCCCCGGGGTCACAACTTCAGCAAAAATCTGAAATTCTCCAATTCACTCAAAAATGGTGCCAAAGTTTTGCAAATACTCCCCTGAAAGGTTTGGAGGTGGAAACAGAAGGCTTTTTATCATAGGACATGAAATCAGCCCTCGACAACTTAACCTGTGAAAAAAAAAATTTCTAAGCCCCGGGGTCACAACTTCAGCAAAAATCTGAAATTCTCCAATTCACTCAAAAATGGTGCCAAAGTTTTGCAAATACTCCCCTGAAAGGTTTGGCGGTGGAAACAGAAGGCTTTTTATCATTGGACATGAAATCAGCCCTCGACAACTTAACCTGTGAAAAAAAAATTTCTAAGCCCCGGGGTCACAACTTCAGCAAAAATCTGAAATTCTCCAATTCACTCAAAAATGGTGCCAAAGTTTTGCAAATACTCCCCTGAAAGGTTTGGCGGTGAAAACAGACGGCTTTTTATCATAGGACATGAAATCAGCCCTCGACAACTTAACCTGTGAAAAAAAAATTTCTAAGCCCCGGGGTCACAACTTCAGCAAAAATCTGAAATTCTCCAATTCACTCAAAAATGGTGCCAAAGTTTTGCAAATACTCCCCTGAAAGGTTTGGCGGTGCAAACAGAAGGCTTTTTATCATAGGCCAAGAAATCAACCCTCGACAACTTAACCTGTGAAAAAAAAAAATTCTAAGCCCCGGGGTCACAACTTCAGCAAAAATCTGAAATTCTCCAATTCACTCAAAAATGGTGCCAAAGTTTTGCAAATACTCCCCTGAAAGGTTTGGAGGTGGAAACAGAAGGCTTTTTATCATAGGACATGAAATCAGCCCTCGACAACTTAACCTGTGGGAAAAAAAATTTCTAAGCCCCGGGGCCACAACTTCAGCAAAAATCTGAAATTCTCCAATTCACTCAAAGATGGTGCCAAAGTTTTCCAAATACTCCCCTGAAAGGTTTGGCGGTGGAAACAGAAGGCTTTTTATCATAGGACATGAAATCAGCCCTCGACAACTTAACCTGTGAAAAAAAAAAATTCTAAGCCCCGGGGTAACAACTTCAGCAAAAATCTGAAATTCTCCAATTCATTCAAAAATGGTGCTAAACTGTTGCAAATTCTCCCCTGAAAGGTTTGGCGGTGGAAACAGAAGGCTTTTTATCATAGGACATGAAATCAGCCCTCGACAACTTAACCTGTGAAAAAAAAAATTTCTAAGCCCCGGGGTCACAATTTCAGCAAAAATCTGAAATTCTCCAAGTCACTCAAAAATGGTGCCAAAGTTTTGCAAATACTCCCCTGAAAGGTTTGGAGGTGGAAACAGAAGGCTTTTTATCATAGGACATGAAATCAGCCCTCGACAACTTAACCTGTGAAAAAAAAAATTTCTAAGCCCCGGGGTCACAACTTCAGCAAAAATCTGAAATTCTCCAATTCACTCAAAAATGGTGCCAAAGTTTTGCAAATAGTCCCCTGAAAGGTTTGGCGGAGCAAACAGAAGGCTTTTTATCATTGGACATGAAATCAGCCCTCGACAACTTAACCTGTGAAAAAAAAATTTCTAAGCCCCGGGGTCACAATTTCAGCAAAAATCTGAAATTCTCCAATTCACTCAAAGATGGTGCCAAAGTTTTGCAAATACTCCCCTGAAAGGTTTGGCGGTGCAAACAGAAGGCTTTTTATCATTGGACATGAAATCAGCCCTCGACAACTTAACCTGTGAAAAAAAAATTTCTAAGCCCCGGGGTCACAACTTCAGCAAAAATCTGAAATTCTCCAATTCACTCAAAGATGGTGCCAAAGTTTTGCAAATACTCCCCTGAAAGGTTTGGCGGTGCAAACAGAAGGCTTTTTATCAGAGGCCAAGAAATCAACCCTCGTCAACTTAACGTGCGAAAAAAAAAATTTCTAAGCCCCGGGGTCACAACTTCAGCAAAAATCTGAAATTCTCCAATTCACTCAAAAATGGTGCTAAACTGTTGCAAATTCTCCCCTGAAAGGTTTGGCGGTGCAAACAGAAGGCTTTTTATCATAGGCCAAGAAATCAACCCTCGACAACTTAACCTGTGAAAAAAAAAAATTCTAAGCCCCGGGGTCACAACTTCAGCAAAAATCTGAAATTCTCCAATTCACTCAAAAATGGTGCCAAAGTTTTGCAAATACTCCCCTGAAACGTTTGGAGGTGGAAACAGAAGGCTTTTTATCATAGGACATGAAATCAGCCCTCAACATATTAACCTGTGAAAAAAAAAAATTTCTAAGCCCCGGGGTCACAACTTCAGCAAAAATCGGAAATTCTCCAATTCACTCAAAGATGGTGCCAAAGTTTTGCAAATACTCCCCTGAAAGGTTTGGCGGTGCAAACAGAAGGCTTTTTATCATAGGACATGAAATCAGCCCTTGACAACTTAACCTGTGAAAAAAAAAATTCTCAGCCCCGGGGTCACAATTTCAGCAAAAATCTGAAATTCTCCAATTCACTCAAAAATGGTGCTAAACTGTTGCACATTCTTCCTTGAAAGGTTTGGCGGTGGAAACAGACGGCTTTTTATCATAGGACATGAAATCAGCCCTCGACAACTTAACCTGTGGGAAAAAAATTTCTAAGCCCCGGGGTCACAACGTCAGCAAAAATCTGAAATTCTCCAATTCACTCAAAGATGGTGCCAAAGTTTTGCAAATACTCCCCTGAAAGGTTTGGCGGTGCAAACAGAAGGCTTTTTATCATAGGCCAAGAAATCAACCCTCGACAACTTAACCTGTGAAAAAAAAAATTTCTAAGCCCCGGGGTCACAACTTCAGCAAAAATCTGAAATTCTCCAATTCACTCAAAAATGGTGCCAAAGTTTTGCAAATACTCCCCTGAAAGGTTTGGAGGTGGAAACAGAAGGCTTTTTATCATAGGACATGAAATCAGCCCTCGACAACTTAACCTGTGGAAAAAAAAATTTCTAAGCCCCGGGGCAACAACTTCAGCAAAAATCTGAAATTCTCCAATTCACTCAAAGATGGTGCCAAAGTTTTGCAAATACTCCCCTGAAAGGTTTGGCGGTGGAAACAGAAGGCTTTTTATCATAGGCCAAGAAATCAACCCTCGACAACTTAACCTGTGAAAAAAAAATTTCTAAGCCCCGGGGTCACAACTTCAGCAAAAATCTGAAATTCTACAATTCACTCAAAAATGGTGCCAAAGTTTTGCAAATACTCCCCTGAAAGGTTTGGCGGTGAAAACAGACGGCTTTTTATCATAGGACATGAAATCAGCCCTCGACAACTTAACCTGTGAAAAAAAAATTTCTAAGCCCCGGGGTCACAACTTCAGCAAAAATCTGAAATTCTCCAATTCACTCAAAAATGGTGCCAAAGTTTTGCAAATACTCCCCTGAAAGTTTGGCGGTGCAAACAGAAGGCTTTTTATCATAGGCCAAGAAATCAACCCTCGACAACTTAACCTGTGAAAAAAAAAATTTCTAAGCCCCGGGGTCACAACTTCAGCAAAAATCTGAAATTCTCCAATTCACTCAAAAATGGTGCCAAAGTTTTGCAAATACTCCCCTGAAAGGTTTGGAGGTGGAAACAGAAGGCTTTTTATCATAGGACATGAAATCAGCCCTCGACAACTTAACCTGTGGGAAAAAAAATTTCTAAGCCCCGGGGCCACAACTTCAGCAAAAATCTGAAATTCTCCAATTCAATCAAAGATGGTGCCAAAGTTTTGCAAATACTCCCCTGAAAGGTTTGGCGGTGGAAACAGAAGGCTTTTTATCATAGGACATGAAATCAGCCCTCGACAACTTAACCTGTGAAAAAAAAAAATTCTAAGCCCCGGGGTCACAACTTCAGCAAAAATCTGAAATTCTCCAATTCATTCAAAAATGGTGCTAAACTGTTGCAAATTCTCCCCTGAAAGGTTTGGCGGTGGAAACAGAAGGCTTTTTATCATAGGACATGAAATCAGCCCTCGACAACTTAACCTGTGAAAAAAGAAAATTTCTAAGCCCCGGGGTCACAATTTCAACAAAAATCTGAAATTCTCCAATTCACTCAAAAATGGTGCCAAAGTTTTGCAAATACTCCCCTGAAAGGTTTGGCGGTGCAAACAGAAGGCTTTTTATCATTGGACATGAAATCAGCCCTCGACAACTTAACCTGTGAAAAAAAAATTTCTAAGCCCCGGGGTCACAACTTCAGCAAAAATCTGAAATTCTCCAATTCACTCAAAAATGGTGCCAAAGTTTTGCAAATACTCCCCTGAAAGGTTTGGCGGTGAAAACAGACGGCTTTTTATCATAGGACATGAAATCAGCCCTCGACAACTTAACCTGTGAAAAAAAAATTTCTAAGCCCCGGGGTCACAACTTCAGCAAAAATCTGAAATTCTCCAATTCACTCAAAAATGGTGCCAAAGTTTTGCAAATACTCCCCTGAAAGGTTTGGCGGTGGAAACAGAAGGCTTTTTATCATAGGCCAAGAAATCAACCCTCGACAACTTAACCTGTGAAAAAAAAAAAATTGTAAGCCCCGGGGTCACAACTTCAGCAAAAATCTGAAATTCTCCAATTCACTCAAAAATGGTGCCAAAGTTTTGCAAATACTCCCCTGAAAGGTTTGGAGGTGGAAACAGAAGGCTTTTTATCATAGGACATGAAATCAGCCCTCGACAACTTAACCTGTGGGGAAAAAAATTTCTAAGCCCCGGGGCCACAACTTCAGCAAAAATCTGAAATTCTCCAATTCACTCAAAGATGGTGCCAAAGTTTTGCAAATACTCCCCTGAAAGGTTTGGCGGTGGAAACAGAAGGCTTTTTATCATAGGACATGAAATCAGCCCTCGACAACTTAACCTGTGAAAAAAAAAAATTCTAAGCCCCGGGGTCACAACTTCAGCAAAAATCTGAAATTCTCCAATTCATTCAAAAATGGTGCTAAACTGTTGCAAATTCTCCCCTGAAAGGTTTGGCGGTGGAAACAGAAGGCTTTTTATCATAGGACATGAAATCAGCCCTCGACAACTTAACCTGTGAAAAAAAAAATTTCTAAGCCCCGGGGTCACAATTTCAGCAAAAATCTGAAATTCTCCAATTCACTCAAAAATGGTGCCAAAGTTTTGCAAATACTCCCCTGAAAGGTTTGGAGGTGGAAACAGAAGGCTTTTTATCATAGGACATGAAATCAGCCCTCGACAACTTAACCTGTGAAAAAAAAAATTTCTAAGCCCCGGGGTCACAACTTCAGCAAAAATCTGAAATTCTCCAATTCACTCAAAAATGGTGCCAAAGTTTTGCAAATACTCCCCTGAAAGGTTTGGCGGTGCAAACAGAAGGCTTTTTATCATTGGACATGAAATCAGCCCTCGACAACTTAACCTGTGAAAAAAAAATTTCTAAGCCCCGGGGTCACAACTTCAGCAAAAATCTGAAATTCTCCAATTCACTCAAAGATGGTGCCAAAGTTTTGCAAATACTCCCCTGAAAGGTTTGGCGGTGCAAACAGAAGGCTTTTTATCAGAGGCCAAGAAATCAACCTTCGACAACTTAACCTGCGAAAAAAAAAATTTCTAAGCCCCGGGGTCACAACTTCAGCAAAAATCTGAAATTCTCCAATTCACTCAAAAATGGTGCTAAACTGTTGCAAATACTCCCCTGAAAGGTTTGGTGGTGGAAACAAAAGCCTTTTTATCATAGGACATGAAATCAGCCCTCGACAACTTAACCTGTGAAAAAAAAAATTTCTAAGCCCCGGGGTCACAACTTCAGCAAAAATCTGAAATTCTCCAATTCACTCAAAAATGGTGCCAAAGTTTTGCAAATACTCCCCTGAAAGGTTTGGCGGTGCAAACAGAAGGCTTTTTATCAGAGGCCAAGAAATCAACCCTCGACAACTTAACCTGCGAAAAAAAAATTTTCTAAGCCCCGGGGTCACAACTTCAGCAAAAATCTGAAATTCGCCAATTCACTCAAAAATGGTGCTAAACTGTTGCAAATTCTCCCCTGAAAGTTTGGCGGTGGAAACAAAAGCCTTTTTATCATAGGACATGAAATCAGCCCTCGACAACTTAACCTGTGAAAAAAAAAAATTCTAAGCCCCGGGGTCACAATTTCATCAAAAATCTGAAATTCTCCAATTCACTCAAAAATGGTGCTAAACTGTTGCACATTCTTCCTTGAAAGGTTTGGCGGTGGAAACAGACGGCTTTTTATCATATGACATGAAATCAGCCCTCGACAACTTAACCTGTGAAAAAAAAAAAATTTCTAAGCCCCGGGGTCACAATTTCAGCAAAAATCTCAAATTCTCCAATTCACTCAAAAATGGTGCCAAAGTTTTGCAAATACTCCCCTGAAAGGTTTGGAGGTGGAAACAGAAGGCTTTTTATCATAGGACATGAAATCAGCCCTCGACAACTTAACCTGTGAAAAAAAAAATTTCTAAGCCCCGGGGTCACAACTTCAGCAAAAATCTGAAATTCTCCAATTCACTCAAAAATGGTGCCAAAGTTTTGCAAATACTCCCCTGAAAGGTTTGGCGGTGCAAACAGAAGGCTTTTTATCATTGGACATGAAATCAGCCCTCGACAACTTAACCTGTGAAAAAAAAAATTCTAAGCCCCGGGGTCACAACTTCAGCAAAAATCTGAAATTCTCCAATTCACTCAAAAATGGTGCCAAAGTTTTGCAAATACTCCCCTGAAAGGTTTGGCGGTGAAAACAGACGGCTTTTTATCATAGGACATGAAATCAGCCCTCGACAACTTAACCTGTGAAAAAAAAATTTCTAAGCCCCGGGGTCACAACTTCAGCAAAAATCTGAAATTCTCCAATTCACTCAAAAATGGTGCCAAAGTTTTGCAAATACTCCCCTGAAAGGTTTGGCGGTGCAAACAGAAGGCTTTTTATCATTGGACATGAAATCAGCCCTCGACAACTTAACCTGTGAAAAAAAAATTTCTAAGCCCCGGGGTCACAACTTCAGCAAAAATCTGAAATTCTCCAATTCACTCAAAAATGGTGCCAAAGTTTTGCAAATACTCCCCTGAAAGGTTTGGCGGTGAAAACAGACGGCTTTTTATCATAGGACATGAAATCAGCCCTCGACAACTTAACCTGTGAAAAAAAAATTTCTAAGCCCCGGGGTCACAACTTCAGCAAAAATCTGAAATTCTCCAATTCACTCAAAAATGGTGCCAAAGTTTTGCAAATACTCCCCTGAAAGGTTTGGCGGTGCAAACAGAAGGCTTTTTATCATAGGCCAAGAAATCAACCCGCGACAACTGAACCTGTGAAAAAAAAAATTCTAAGCCCCGGGGTCACAACTTCAGCAAAAATCTGAAATTCTCCAATTCACTCAAAAATGGTGCCAAAGTTTTGCAAATACTCCCCTGAAAGGTTTGGAGGTGGAAACAGAAGGCTTTTTATCATAGGACATGAAATCAGCCCTCGACAACTTAACCTGTGGGGAAAAAAAATTCTAAGCCCCGGGGTCACAACTTCAGCAAAAATCTGAAATTCTCCAATTCATTCAAAAATGGTGCTAAACTGTTGCAAATTCTCCCCTGAAAGGTTTGGCGGTGGAAACAGAAGGCTTTTTATCATAGGACATGAAATCAGCCCTCGACAACTTAACCTGTGAAAAAAAAAATTTCTAAGCCCCGGGGTCACAATTTCAGCAAAAATCTGAAATTCTCCAAGTCACTCAAAAATGGTGCCAAAGTTTTGCAAATACTCCCCTGAAAGGTTTGGCGGTGCAAACAGAAGGCTTTTTATCATTGGACATGAAATCAGCCCTCGACAACTTAACCTGTGAAAAAAAAATTTCTAAGCCCCGGGGTCACAACTTCAGCAAAAATCTGAAATTCTCCAATTCACTCAAAGATGGTGCCAAAGTTTTGCAAATACTCCCCTGAAAGGTTTGGCGGTGCAAACAGAAGGCTTTTTATCAGAGGCCAAGAAATCAACCTTCGACAACTTAACCTGCGAAAAAAAAAATTTCTAAGCCCCGGGGTCACAACTTCAGCAAAAATCTGAAATTCTCCAATTCACTCAAAAATGGTGCTAAACTGTTGCAAATTCTCCCCTGAAAGGTTTGGCGGTGGAAACAAAAGCCTTTTTATCATAGGACATGAAATCAGCCCTCGACAACTTAACCTGTGAAAAAAAAAATTTCTAAGCCCCGGGGTCACAACTTCAGCAAAAATCTGAAATTCTCCAATTCACTCAAAAATGGTGCCAAAGTTTTGCAAATACTCCCCTGAAAGGTTTGGCGGTGCAAACAGAAGGCTTTTTATCAGAGGCCAAGAAATCAACCCTCGACAACTTAACCTGCGAAAAAAAAAATTTCTAAGCCCCGGGGTCACAACTTCAGCAAAAATCTGAAATTCGCCAATTCACTCAAAAATGGTGCTAAACTGTTGCAAATTCTCCCCTGAAAGTTTGGCGGTGGAAACAAAAGCCTTTTTATCATAGGACATGAAATCAGCCCTCGACAACTTAACCTGTGAAAAAAAAAAATTCTAAGCCCCGGGGTCACAATTTCATCAAAAATCTGAAATTCTCCAATTCACTCAAAAATGGTGCTAAACTGTTGCACATTCTTCCTTGAAAGGTTTGGCGGTGGAAACAGACGGCTTTTTATCATATGACATGAAATCAGCCCTCGACAACTTAACCTGTGGGAAAAAAAATTTCTAAGCCCCGGGGGCACAACTTCAGCAAAAATCTGAAATTCTCCAATTCACTCAAAAATGGTGCCAAAGTTTTGCAAATACTCCCCTGAAAGGTTTGGCGGTGAAAACAGACGGCTTTTTATCATAGGACATGAAATCAGCCCTCGACAACTTAACCTGTGAAAAAAAAATTTCTAAGCCCCGGGGTCACAACTTCAGCAAAAATCTGAAATTCTCCAATTCACTCAAAAATGGTGCCAAAGTTTTGCAAATACTCCCCTGAAAGGTTTGGCGGTGCAAACAGAAGGCTTTTTATCATTGGACATGAAATCAGCCCTCGACAACTTAACCTGTGAAAAAAAAATTTCTAAGCCCCGGGGTCACAACTTCAGCAAAAATCTGAAATTCTCCAATTCACTCAAAAATGGTGCCAAAGTTTTGCAAATACTCCCCTGAAAGGTTTGGCGGTGAAAACAGACGGCTTTTTATCATAGGACATGAAATCAGCCCTCGACAACTTAACCTGTGAAAAAAAAATTTCTAAGCCCCGGGGTCACAACTTCAGCAAAAATCTGAAATTCTCCAATTCACTCAAAAATGGTGCCAAAGTTTTGCAAATACTCCCCTGAAAGGTTTGGCAGTGCAAACAGAAGGCTTTTTATCATAGGCCAAGAAATCAACCCGCGACAACTGAACCTGTGAAAAAAAAAAATTCTAAGCCCCGGGGTCACAACTTCAGCAAAAATCTGAAATTCTCCAATTCACTCAAAAATGGTGCCAAAGTTTTGCAAATACTCCCCTGAAAGGTTTGGAGGTGGAAACAGAAGGCTTTTTATCATAGGACATGAAATCAGCCCTCGACAACTTAACCTGTGGGAAAAAAAATTCTAAGCCCCGGGGTCACAACTTCAGCAAAAATCTGAAATTCTCCAATTCATTCAAAAATGGTGCTAAACTGTTGCAAATTCTCCCCTGAAAGGTTTGGCGGTGGAAACAGAAGGCTTTTTATCATAGGACATGAAATCAGCCCTCGACAACTTAACCTGTGAAAAAAAAAATTTCTAAGCCCCGGGGTCACAATTTCAGCAAAAATCTGAAATTCTCCAAGTCACTCAAAAATGGTGCCAAAGTTTTGCAAATACTCCCCTGAAAGGTTTGGCGGTGCAAACAGAAGGCTTTTTATCATTGGACATGAAATCAGCCCTCGACAACTTAACCTGTGAAAAAAAAATTTCTAAGCCCCGGGGTCACAACTTCAGCAAAAATCTGAAATTCTCCAATTCACTCAAAGATGGTGCCAAAGTTTTGCAAATACTCCCCTGAAAGGTTTGGCGGTGCAAACAGAAGGCTTTTTATCAGAGGCCAAGAAATCAACCTTCGACAACTTAACCTGCGAAAAAAAAAATTTCTAAGCCCCGGGGTCACAACTTCAGCAAAAATCTGAAATTCTCCAATTCACTCAAAAATGGTGCTAAACTGTTGCAAATTCTCCCCTGAAAGGTTTGGCGGTGGAAACAAAAGCCTTTTTATCATAGGACATGAAATCAGCCCTCGACAACTTAACCTGTGAAAAAAAAAATTTCTAAGCCCCGGGGTCACAACTTCAGCAAAAATCTGAAATTCTCCAATTCACTCAAAAATGGTGCCAAAGTTATGCAAATACTCCCCTGAAAGGTTTGGCGGTGCAAACAGAAGGCTTTTTATCAGAGGCCAAGAAATCAACCCTCGACAACTTAACCTGCGAAAAAAAAATTTTCTAAGCCCCGGGGTCACAACTTCAGCAAAAATCTGAAATTCGCCAATTCACTCAAAAATGGTGCTAAACTGTTGCAAATTCTCCCCTGAAAGTTTGGCGGTGGAAACAAAAGCCTTTTTATCATAGGACATGAAATCAGCCCTCGACAACTTAACCTGTGAAAAAAAAAAATTCTAAGCCCCGGGGTCACAATTTCATCAAAAATCTGAAATTCTCCAATTCACTCAAAAATGGTGCTAAACTGTTGCACATTCTTCCTTGAAAGGTTTGGCGGTGGAAACAGACGGCTTTTTATCATATGACATGAAATCAGCCCTCGACAACTTAACCTGTGGGAAAAAAAATTTCTAAGCCCCGGGGGCACAACTTCAGCAAAAATCTGAAATTCTCCAATTCACTCAAAGATGGTGCCAAAGTTTTGCAAATACTCCCCTGAAAGGTTTGGAGGTGGAAACAGAAGGCTTTTTATCATAGGACATGAAATCAGCCCTCGACAACTTAACCTGTGGAAAAAAAAATTTCTAAGCCCCGGGGGCACAACTTCAGCAAAAATCTGAAATTCTCCAATTCACTCAAAGATGGTGCCAAAGTTTTGCAAATACTCCCCTGAAAGGTTTGGCGGTGCAAACAGAAGGCTTTTTATCAGAGGCCAAGAAATCAACCCTCGACAACTTAACCTGTGAAAAAAAAAATTTCTAAGCCCCGGGGTCACAACTTCAGCAAAAATCTGAAATTCTCCAATTCACTCAAAGATGGTGCCAAAGTTTTGCAAATACTCCCCTGAAAGGTTTGGCGGTGGAAACAGAAGGCTTTTTATCATAGGCCAAGAAATCAGCCCTCGACAACTTAACCTGTGAAAAAAAAAATTTCTGAGCCCCGGGGTCACAACTTCGGCAAAAATCTGAAATTCTCCAATTCACTCAAAGATGGTGCCAAAGTTTTGCAAATACTGCCCTGAAAGGTTTGGCGGTGCAAACAGAAGGCTTTTTATCATAGGCCAAGAAATCAACCCTCGACAACTTAACCTGTGAAAAAAAAAATTTCTAAGCCCCGGGGTCACAACTTCAGCAAAAATCTGAAATTCTCCAATTCACTCAAAAATGGTGCCAAAGTTTTGCAAATACTCCCCTGAAAGGTTTGGCGGTGCAAACAGAAGGCTTTTTATCATAGGCCAAGAAATCAAGCCTCGACAACTTAACCTGTGAAAAAAAAAATTTCTAAGCCCCGGGGTCACAATTTCATCAAAAATCTGAAATTCTCCAATTCACTCAAAGATGGTGCCAACGTGTTGCAAATACTCCCCTGAAAGGTTTGGCGGTGGAAACAGAAGGCTTTTTATCATAGGACATGAAATCAGCCCTCGACAACTTAACCTATGAAAAAAAAAAATTCTAAGCCCCGGGGTCACAATTTCAGCAAAAATCTGAAATTCTCCAATTCACTCAAAAATGGTGCTAAACTGTTGCACATTCTTCCTGGAAAGGTTTGGCGGTGGAAACAGACGGCTTTTTATCATAGGACATGAAATCAGCCCTCGACAACTTAACCTTTGAAAAAAAAAAATTCTAAGCCCCGGGGTCACAACTTCAGCAAAAATCTGAAATTCTCCAATTCACTCAAAGATGGTGCCAAAGTTTTGCAAATACTCCCCTGAAAGGTTTGGCGGTGCAAACAGAAGGCTTTTTATCAGAGGCCAAGAAATCAACCCTCGACAACTTAACCTGTGAAAAAAAAAATTTCTAAGCCCCGGGGTCACAACTTCAGCAAAAATCTGAAATTCTCCAATTCACTCAAAGATGGTGCCAAAGTTTTGCAAATACTCCCCTGAAAGGTTTGGCAGTGGAAACAGAAGGCTTTTTATCATAGGCCAAGAAATCAGCCCTCGACAACTTAACCTGTGAAAAAAAAAATTTCTGAGCCCCGGGGTCACAACTTCAGCAAAAATCTGAAATTCTCCAATTCACTCAAAGATGGTGCCAAAGTTTTGCAAATACTGCCCTGAAAGGTTTGGCGGTGCAAACAGAAGGCTTTTTATCATAGGCCAAGAAATCAACCCTCGACAACTTAACCTGTGAAAAAAAAAATTTCTAAGCCCCGGGGTCACAACTTCAGCAAAAATCTGAAATTCTCCAATTCACTCAAAAATGGTGCCAAAGTTTTGCAAATACTCCCCTGAAAGGTTTGGCGATGCAAACAGAAGGCTTTTTATCATAGGCCAAGAAATCAAGCCTCGACAACTTAACCTGTGAAAAAAAAAATTTCTAAGCCCCGGGGTCACAATTTCATCAAAAATCTGAAATTCTCCAATTCACTCAAAGATGGTGCCAACGTGTTGCAAATACTCCCCTGAAAGGTTTGGCGGTGGAAACAGAAGGCTTTTTATCATAGGACATGAAATCAGCCCTCGACAACTTAACCTATGAAAAAAAAAAATTCTAAGCCCCGGGGTCACAATTTCAGCAAAAATCTGAAATTCTCCAATTCACTCAAAAATGGTGCTAAACTGTTGCACATTCTTCCTGGAAAGGTTTGGCGGTGGAAACAGACGGCTTTTTATCATAGGACATGAAATCAGCCCTCGACAACTTAACCTGTGAAAAAAAAAAATTCTAAGCCCCGGGGTCACAACTTCAGCAAAAATCTGAAATTCTCCAATTCACTCAAAGATGGTGCCAAAGTTTTGCAAATACTGCCCTGAAAGGTTTGGCGGTGCAAACAGAAGGCTTTTTATCATAGGCCAAGAAATCAACCCTCGACAACTTAACCTGTGAAAAAAAAAATTTCTAAGCCCCGGGGTCACAACTTCAGCAAAAATCTGAAATTCTCCAATTCACTCAAAAATGGTGCCAAAGTTTTGCAAATACTCCCCTGAAAGGTTTGGCGGTGGAAACAGAAGGCTTTTTATCATTGGACATGAAATCAGCCCTCGACAACTTAACCTGTGAAAAAAAAATTTCTAAGCCCCGGGGTCACAACTTCAGCAAAAATCTGAAATTCTCCAATTCACTCAAAAATGGTGCCAAAGTTTTGCAAATACTCCCCTGAAAGGTTTGGCGGTGCAAACAGAAGGCTTTTTATCCGAGGCCAAGAAATCAACCCTCGACAACTTAACCTGCGAAAAAAAATAATTTCTAAGCCCCGGGGTCACAACTTCAGCAAAAATCTGAAATTCTCCAATTCACTCAAAAATGGTGCCAAAGTTTTGCAAATACTCCCCTGAAAGGTTTGGCGGTGGAAACAAAAGCGTTTTTATCATAGGACATGAAATCAGCCCTCGACAACTTAACCTGTGAAAAAAAAAATTTGTAAGCTCCGGGGTCACAACTTCATCAAAAATCTGAAATTCTCCAATTCACTCAAAAATGGTGCCAAAGTTTTGCAAATACTCCCCTGAAAGGTTTGGAGGTGGAAACAGAAGGCTTTTTATCATAGGACATGAAATCAGCCCTCAACATATTAACCACTGAAAAAAAAAATTTCTAAGCCCCGGGGTCACAACTTCAGCAAAAATCTGAAATTCTCCAATTCACTCAAAGATGGTGCCAAAGTTTTGCAAATACTCCCCTGAAAGGTTTGGCGGTGCAAACAGAAGGCTTTTTATCATAGGACATGAAATCAGCCCTCGACAACTTAACCTGTGAAAAAAAAAATTCTAAGCCCCGGGGTCACATTTCAGCAAAAATCTGAAATTCTCCAATTCACTCAAAAATGGTGCTAAACTGTTGCACATTCTTCCTTGAAAGGTTTGGCGGTGGAAACAGACGGCTTTTTATCATAGGACATGAAATCAGCCCTCGACAACTTAACCTGTGGAAAAAAAAAATTCTAAGCCCCGGGGTCACAACTTCAGCAAAAATCTGAAATTCTCCAATTCACTCAAAGATGGTGCCAAAGTTTTGCAAATACTCCCCTGAAAGGTTTGGCGGTGCAAACAGAAGGCTTTTTATAATAGGCCAAGAAATCAACCCTCGACAACTTAACCTGTGAAAAAAAAAATTTCTAAGCCCCGGGGTCACAACTTCAGCAAAAATCTGAAATTCTCCAATTCACTCAAAAATGGTGCCAAAGTTTTGCAAATACTCCCCTGAAAGGTTTGGAGGTGGAAACAGAAGGCTTTTTATCATAGGACATGAAATCAGCCCTCGACAACTTAACCTGTGGAAAAAAAAATTTCTAAGCCCCGGGGTCACAACTTCAGCAAAAATCTGAAATTCTCCAATTCACTCAAAGATGGTGCCAAAGTTTTGCAAATACTCCCCTGAAAGGTTTGGCGTTGCAAACAGAAGGCTTTTTATCAGAGGCCAAGAAATCAACCCTCGACAACTTAACCTGTGAAAAAAAAAATTTCTAAGCCCCGGGGTCACAACTTCAGCAAAAATCTGAAATTCTCCAATTCACTCAAAGATGGTGCCAAAGTTTTGCAAATACTCCCCTGAAAGGTTTGGCGGTGGAAACAGAAGGCTTTTTATCATAGGACATGAAATCAGCCCTCGACAACTTAACCTGTGAAAAAAAAATATTTCTAAGCCCCGGGGTCACAACTTCAGCAAAAATCTGAAATTCTCCAATTCACTCAAAAATGGTGCCAAAGTTTTGCAAATACTCCCCTGAAAGGTTTGGCGGTGGAAACAGACGGCTTTTTATCAGAGGCCAAGAAATCAACCCTCGACAACTTAACCTGCGAAAAAAAAAAATTTCTAAGCCCCGGGGTCACAACTTCAGCAAAAATCTGAAATTCTCCAATTCACTCAAAAATGGTGCCAAAGTTTTGCAAATACTCCCCTGAAAGGTTTGGCGGTGGAAACAAAAGCCTTTTTATCATAGGACATGAAATCAGCCCTCGACAACTTAACCTGTGAAAAAAAAAAATTCTAAGCCCCGGGGTCACAACTTCAGCAAAAATCTGAAATTCTCCAATTCACTCAAAAATGGTGCCAAAGTTTTGCAAATACTCCCCTGAAAGGTTTGGCGGTGGAAACAAAAGCCTTTTTATCATAGGACATGAAATCAGCCCTCGACAACTTAACCTGTGGGAAAAAAAAGATTCTAAGCCCCGGGGCCACAACTTCAGCAAAAATCTGAAATTCTCCAATTCACTCAAAGATGGTGCCAAAGTTTTGCAAATACTCCCCTGAACGGTTTGGCGGTGGAAACAGAAGGCTTTTTATCATAGGCCAAGAAATCAACCCTCGACAACTTAACCTGTGGAAAAAAAAATTTCTAAGCCCCGGGGTCACAACTTCAGCAAAAATCTGAAATTCTCCAATTCACTCAAAAATGGTGCCAAAGTTTTGCAAATACTCCCCTGAAAGGTTTGGCGGTGGAAACAGACGGCTTTTTATCAGAGGCCAAGAAATCAACCCTCGACAACTTAACCTGCGAGAAAAAAAAATTTCTAAGCCCCGGGGTCACAACTTCAGCAAAAATCTGAAATTCTCCAATTCACTCAAAAATGGTGCCAAAGTTTTGCAAATACTCCCCTGAAAGGTTTGGCGGTGGAAACAAAAGCCTTTTTATCATAGGACATGAAATCAGCCCTCGACAACTTAACCTGTGAAAAAAAAAGATTCTAAGCCCCGGGGTCACAACTTCAGCAAAAATCTGAAATTCTCCAATTCACTCAAAAATGGTGCCAAAGTTTTGCAAATACTCCCCTGAAAGGTTTGGAGGTGGAAACAGAAGGCTTTTTATCATAGGACATGAAATCAGCCCTCGACAACTTAACCTGTGGAAAAAAAAATTTCTAAGCCCCGGGGCCACAACTTCAGCAAAAATCTGAAATTCTCCAATTCACTCAAAGATGGTGCCAAAGTTTTGCAAATACTCCCCTGAAAGGTTTGGAGGTGGAAACAGAAGGCTTTTTATCATAGGACATGAAATCAGCCCTCGACAACTTAACCTGTGGAAAAAAAAATTTCTAAGCCCCGGGGTCACAACTTCAGCAAAAATCTGAAATTCTCCAATTCACTCAAAGATGGTGCCAAAGTTTTGCAAATACTCCCCTGAAAGGTTTGGCGTTGCAAACAGAAGGCTTTTTATCAGAGGCCAAGAAATCAACCCTCGACAACTTAACCTGTGAAAAAAAAAATTTCTAAGCCCCGGGGTCACAACTTCAGCAAAAATCTGAAATTCTCCAATTCACTCAAAGATGGTGCCAAAGTTTTGCAAATACTCCCCTGAAAGGTTTGGCGGTGGAAACAGAAGGCTTTTTATCATAGGACATGAAATCAGCCCTCGACAACTTAACCTGTGAAAAAAAAATATTTCTAAGCCCCGGGGTCACAACTTCAGCAAAAATCTGAAATTCTCCAATTCACTCAAAAATGGTGCCAAAGTTTTGCAAATACTCCCCTGAAAGGTTTGGCGGTGGAAACAGACGGCTTTTTATCAGAGGCCAAGAAATCAACCCTCGACAACTTAACCTGCGAAAAAAAAAAATTTCTAAGCCCCGGGGTCACAACTTCAGCAAAAATCTGAAATTCTCCAATTCACTCAAAAATGGTGCCAAAGTTTTGCAAATACTCCCCTGAAAGGTTTGGCGGTGGAAACAAAAGCCTTTTTATCATAGGACATGAAATCAGCCCTCGACAACTTAACCTGTGAAAAAAAAAAATTCTAAGCCCCGGGGTCACAACTTCAGCAAAAATCTGAAATTCTCCAATTCACTCAAAAATGGTGCCAAAGTTTTGCAAATACTCCCCTGAAAGGTTTGGCGGTGGAAACAAAAGCCTTTTTATCATAGGACATGAAATCAGCCCTCGACAACTTAACCTGTGGGAAAAAAAAGATTCTAAGCCCCGGGGCCACAACTTCAGCAAAAATCTGAAATTCTCCAATTCACTCAAAGATGGTGCCAAAGTTTTGCAAATACTCCCCTGAACGGTTTGGCGGTGGAAACAGAAGGCTTTTTATCATAGGCCAAGAAATCAACCCTCGACAACTTAACCTGTGGAAAAAAAAATTTCTAAGCCCCGGGGTCACAACTTCAGCAAAAATCTGAAATTCTCCAATTCACTCAAAAATGGTGCCAAAGTTTTGCAAATACTCCCCTGAAAGGTTTGGCGGTGGAAACAGACGGCTTTTTATCAGAGGCCAAGAAATCAACCCTCGACAACTTAACCTGCGAGAAAAAAAAATTTCTAAGCCCCGGGGTCACAACTTCAGCAAAAATCTGAAATTCTCCAATTCACTCAAAAATGGTGCCAAAGTTTTGCAAATACTCCCCTGAAAGGTTTGGCGGTGGAAACAAAAGCCTTTTTATCATAGGACATGAAATCAGCCCTCGACAACTTAACCTGTGAAAAAAAAAGATTCTAAGCCCCGGGGTCACAACTTCAGCAAAAATCTGAAATTCTCCAATTCACTCAAAAATGGTGCCAAAGTTTTGCAAATACTCCCCTGAAAGGTTTGGAGGTGGAAACAGAAGGCTTTTTATCATAGGACATGAAATCAGCCCTCGACAACTTAACCTGTGGAAAAAAAAATTTCTAAGCCCCGGGGCCACAACTTCAGCAAAAATCTGAAATTCTCCAATTCACTCAAAGATGGTGCCAAAGTTTTGCAAATACTCCCCTGAACGGTTTGGCGGTGGAAACAGAAGGCTTTTTATCATAGGCCAAGAAATCAACCCTCGACAACTTAACCTGTGAAAAAAAAAAATTCTAAGCCCCGGGGTCACAACTTCAGCAAAAATCTGAAATTCTACAATTCACTCAAAAATGGTGCCAAAGTTTTGCAAATACTCCCCTGAAAGGTTTGGCGGTGAAAACAGACGGCTTTTTATCATAGGACATGAAATCAGCCCTCGACAACTTAACCTGTGGAAAAAAAAAATTCTAAGCCCCGGGGTCACAACTTCAGCAAAAATCTGAAATTCTCCAATTCACTCAAAAATGGTGCTAAACTGTTGCAAATTCTCCCCTGAAAGGTTTGGCGGTGGAAAAAAAAACCTTTTTATCATAGGACATGAAATCAGCCCTCAACAACTTAACCTGTGAAAAAAAAAATTTCTAAGCCCCGGGGTCACAACTTCAGCAAAAATCTGAAATTCTCCAATTCACTCAAAAATGCTGCTAAACTGTTGCAAATTCTCCCCTGAAAGGTTCGGCGGTGGAAACAGAAGGCTTTTTATCATAGGACATGAAATCAGCCCTCGACAACTTAACCTGTGAAAAAAAAAAATTCTAAGCCCCGGGGTCACAACTTCAGCAAAAATCTGAAATTGTCCAATTCACTCAAAGATGGTGCCAAAGTTTTGCAAATACTCCCCTGAAAGGTTTGGCGGTGCAAACAGAAGGCTTTTTATCATAGGACATGAAATCAGCCCTCGACAACTTAACCTGTGAAAAAAAAAATTCTAAGCCCCGGGGTCACAATTTCAGCAAAAATCTGAAATTCTCCAATTCACTCAAAAATAGTGCTAAACTGTTGCACATTCTTCCTTGAAAGGTTTGGCGGTGGAAACAGACGGCTTTTTATCATAGGACATGAAATCAGCCCTCGACAACTTAACCTGTGGAAAAAAAAATTTCTAAGCCCCGGGGTCACAACTTCAGCAAAAATCTGAAATTCTCCAATTCACTCAAAGATGGTGCCAAAGTTTTGCAAATACTCCCCTGAAAGGTTTGGCGGTGGAAACAGAAGGCTTTTTATCATAGGCCAAGAAATCAACCCTCGACAACTTAACCTGTGGGAAAAAAAATTTCTTAGCCCCGGGGTCACAACTTCAGCAAAAATCTGAAATTCTCCAATTCACTCAAAGATGGTGCCAAAGTTTTGCAAATATTACCCTGAAAGGTTTTGCGGTGGAAACAGAAGGCTTTTTATCATAGGACATGAAATCAGCCCTCGACAACTTAACCTGTGGGAAAAAAAATTTCTAAGCCCCGGGGTCACAACTTCAGCAAAAATCTGAAATTCTCCAATTCACTCAAAGATGGTGCCAACGTGTTGCAAATACTCCCCTGAAAGGTTTGGCGCTGGAAACAGAAGGCTTTTTATCATAGGACATGAAATCAGCCCTCGACAACTTAACCTATGGAAAAAAAAAATTCTAAGCCCCGGGGTCACAATTTCAGCAAAAATCTGAAATTCTCCAATTCACTCAAAGATGGTGCTAAACTGTTGCACATTCTTCCTGGAAAGGTTTGGCGGTGGAAACAGACGGCTTTTTATCATAGGCCAAGAAATCAACCCTCGACAACTTAACCTGTGAAAAAAAAAATTTCTAAGCCCCGGGGTCACAACTTCAGCAAAAATCTGAAATTCTCCAATTCACTCAAAAATGGTGCCAAAGTTTTGCAAATACTCCCCTGAAAGGTTTGGCGGTGCAAACAGAAGGCTTTTTATCATTGGACATGAAATCAGCCCTCGACAACTTAACCTGTGAAAAAAAAATTTCTAAGCCCCGGGGTCACAACTTCAGCAAAAATCTGAAATTCTCCAATTCACTCAAAGATGGTGCCAAAGTTTTGCAAATACTCCCCTAAAAGGTTTGGCGGTGCAAACAGAAGGCTTTTTATCAGAGGCCAAGAAATCAACCCTCGACAACTTAACCTGTGAAAAAAAAAATTTCTAAGCCCCGGGGTCACAACTTCAGCAAAAATCTGAAATTCTCCAATTCACTCAAAAATGGTGCCAAAGTTTTGCAAATACTCCCCTGAAAGGTTTGGCGGTGGAAACAGAAGGCTTTTTATCATAGGACATGAAATCAGCCCTCGACAACTTAACCTGTGAAAAAAAAAATTCTAAGCCCCGGGGTCACAATTTCAGCAAAAATCTGAAATTCTCCAATTCACTCAAAAATGGTGCTAAACTGTTGCACATTCTTCCTTGAAAGGTTTGGCGGTGGAAACAGACGGCTTTTTATCATAGGACATGAAATCAGCCCTCGACAACTTAACCTGTGGAAAAAAAAATTTCTAAGCCCCGGGGTCACAACTTCAGCAAAAATCTGAAATTCTCCAATTCACTCAAAGATGGTGCCAAAGTTTTGCAAATACTCCCCTGAAAGGTTTGGCGGTGCAAACAGAAGGCTTTTTATAATAGGCCAAGAAATCAACCCTCGACAACTTAACCTGTGAAAAAAAAAATTTCTAAGCCCCGGGGTCACAACTTCAGCAAAAATCTGAAATTCTCCAATTCACTCAAAAATGGTGCCAAAGTTTTGCAAATACTCCCCTGAAAGGTTTGGAGGTGGAAACAGAAGGCTTTTTATCATAGGACATGAAATCAGCCCTCGACAACTTAACCTGTGGAAAAAAAAATTTCTAAGCCCCGGGGGCACAACTTCAGCAAAAATCTGAAATTCTCCAATTCACTCAAAGATGGTGCCAAAGTTTTGCAAATACTCCCCTGAAAGGTTTGGCGGTGGAAAAAAAAGCCTTTTTATCATAGGACATGAAATCAGCCCTCGACAACTTAACCTGTGAAAAAAAAAAATTTCTAAGCCCCGGGGTCACAACTTCAGCAAAAATCTGAAATTCTCCAATTCACTCAAAGATGGTGCCAAAGTTTTGCAAATACTCCCCTGAAAGGTTTGGCGGTGCAAACAGAAGGCTTTTTATCATAGGACATGAAATCAGCCCTCGACAACTTAACCTGTGAAAAAAAAAATTCTAAGCCCCGGGGTCACAATTTCAGCAAAAATCTGAAATTCTCCAATTCACTCAAAAATGGTGCTAAACTGTTGCACATTCTTCCTTGAAAGGTTTGGCGGTGGAAACAGACGGCTTTTTATCATAGGACATGAAATCAACCCCTGACAACTTAACCTGTGGAAAAAAAAATTTCTAAGCCCCGGGGTCACAACTTCAGCAAAAATCTGAAATTCTCCAATTCACTCAAAGATGCTGCCAAAGTTTTGCAAATACTCCCCTGAAAGGTTTGGCGGTCGAAACAGAAGGCTTTTTATAATAGGCCAAGAAATCAACCCTCGACAACTTAACCTGTGAAAAAAAAAAATTCTAAGCCCCGGGGTCACAACTTCAGCAAAAATCTGAAATTCTCCAATTCACTCAAAAATGGTGCCAAAGTTTTGCAAATACTCCCCTGAAAGGTTTGGAGGTGGAAACAGAAGGCTTTTTATCATAGGACATGAAATCAGCCCTCGACAACTTAACCTGTGGGAAAAAAAATTTCTAAGCCCCGGGGCCACAACTTCAGCAAAAATCTGAAATTCTCCAATTCACTCAAAGATGGTGCCAAAGTTTTGCAAATACTCCCCTGAAAGGTTTGGCGGTGGAAACAGAAGGCTTTTTATCATAGGCCAAGAAATCAACCCTCGACAACTTAACCTGTGGAAAAAAAAGAATTCTTAGCCCCGGGGTCACAACTTCAGCAAAAATCTGAAATTCTACAATTCACTCAAAAAATGGTGCCAAAGTTTTGCAAATACTCCCCTGAAAGGTTTGGCGGTGGAAACAGACGGCTTTTTATCATAGGACATGAAATCAGCCCTCGACAACTTAACCTGTGGAAAAAAAAATTTCTAAGCCCCGGGGTCACAACTTCAGCAAAAATCTGAAATTCTCCAATTCACTCAAAAATGGTGCCAAAGTTTTGCAAATACTCCCCTGAAAGGTTTGGAGGTGGAAACAGAAGGCTTTTTATCATAGGACATGAAATCAGCCCTCGACAACTTAACCTGTGGAAAAAAAAATTTCTAAGCCCCGGGGTCACAACTTCAGCAAAAATCTGAAATTCTCCAATTCACTCAAAGATGGTGCCAAAGTTTTGCAAATACTCCCCTGAACGGTTTGGCGGTGGAAACAGAAGGCTTTTTATCATAGGCCAAGAAATCAACCCTCGACAACTTAACCTGTGAAAAAAAAAAATTCTAAGCCCCGGGGTCACAACTTCAGCAAAAATCTGAAATTCTACAATTCACTCAAAAATGGTGCCAAAGTTTTGCAAATACTCCCCTGAAAGGTTTGGCGGTGAAAACAGACGGCTTTTTATCATAGGACATGAAATCAGCCCTCGACAACTTAACCTGTGAAAAAAAAAAATTCTAAGCCCCGGGGTCACAACTTCAGCAAAAATCTGAAATTCTCCAATTCACTCAAAAATGGTGCTAAACTGTTGCACATTCTTCCTTGAAAGGTTTGGCGGTGGAAACAGACGGCTTTTTATCATAGGACATGAAATCAGCCCTCGACAACTTAACCTGTGGAAAAAAAAATTTCTAAGCCCCGGGGTCACAACTTCAGCAAAAATCTGAAATTCTCCAATTCACTCAAAAATGGTGCCAAAGTTTTGCAAATACTCCCCTGAAAGGTTTGGCGGTGGAAACAGACGGCTTTTTATCAGAGGCCAAGAAATCAACCCTCGACAACTTAACCTGCGAAAAAAAAAAATTTCTAAGCCCCGGGGTCACAACTTCAGCAAAAATCTGAAATTCTCCAATTCACTCAAAAATGGTGCCAAAGTTTTGCAAATACTCCCCTGAAAGGTTTGGCGGTGGAAACAAAAGCCTTTTTATCATAGGACATGAAATCAGCCCTCGACAACTTAACCTGTGAAAAAAAAAGATTCTAAGCCCCGGGGTCACAACTTCAGCAAAAATCTGAAATTCTCCAATTCACTCAAAAATGGTGCCAAAGTTTTGCAAATACTCCCCTGAAAGGTTTGGAGGTGGAAACAGAAGGCTTTTTATCATAGGACATGAAATCAGCCCTCGACAACTTAACCTGTGGAAAAAAAAATTTCTAAGCCCCGGGGCCACAACTTCAGCAAAAATCTGAAATTCTCCAATTCACTCAAAGATGGTGCCAAAGTTTTGCAAATACTCCCCTGAACGGTTTGGCGGTGGAAACAGAAGGCTTTTTATCATAGGCCAAGAAATCAACCCTCGACAACTTAACCTGTGAAAAAAAAAAATTCTAAGCCCCGGGGTCACAACTTCAGCAAAAATCTGAAATTCTACAATTCACTCAAAAATGGTGCCAAAGTTTTGCAAATACTCCCCTGAAAGGTTTGGCGGTGAAAACAGACGGCTTTTTATCATAGGACATGAAATCAGCCCTCGACAACTTAACCTGTGGAAAAAAAAAATTCTAAGCCCCGGGGTCACAACTTCAGCAAAAATCTGAAATTCTCCAATTCACTCAAAAATGGTGCTAAACTGTTGCAAATTCTCCCCTGAAAGGTTTGGCGGTGGAAAAAAAAGCCTTTTTATCATAGGACATGAAATCAGCCCTCAACAACTTAACCTGTGAAAAAAAAAAATTTCTAAGCCCCGGGGTCACAACTTCAGCAAAAATCTGAAATTCTCCAATTCACTCAAAAATGGTGCCAAAGTTTTGCAAATACTCCCCTGAAAGGTTTGGAGGTGGAAACAGAAGGCTTTTTATCATAGGACATGAAATCAGCCCTCAACATATTAACCTGTGAAAAAAAAAAATTCTAAGCCCCGGGGTCACAACTTCAGCAAAAATCTGAAATTCTCCAATTCACTCAAAGATGGTGCCAAAGTTTTGCAAATACTCCCCTGAAAGGTTTGGCGGTGCAAACAGAAGGCTTTTTATCATAGGACATGAAATCAGCCCTCGACAACTTAACCTGTGAAAAAAAAAAATTCTAAGCCCCGGGGTCACAATTTCAGCAAAAATCTGAAATTCTCCAATTCACTCAAAAATGGTGCTAAACTGTTGCACATTCTTCCTTGAAAGGTTTGGCGGTGGAAACAGACGGCTTTTTATCATAGGACATGAAATCAGCCCTCGACAACTTAACCTGTGGAAAAAAAAATTTCTAAGCCCCGGGGTCACAACTTCAGCAAAAATCTGAAATTCTCCAATTCACTCAAAGATGGTGCCAAAGTTTTGCAAATACTCCCCTGAAAGGTTTGGCGGTGGAAACAGAAGGCTTTTTATCATAGGCCAAGAAATCAACCCTCGACAACTTAACCTGTGGGAAAAAAAATTTCTTAGCCCCGGGGTCACAACTTCAGCAAAAATCTGAAATTCTCCAATTCACTCAAAGATGGTGCCAAAGTTTTGCAAATATTACCCTGAAAGGTTTTGCGGTGGAAACAGAAGGCTTTTTATCATAGGACATGAAATCAGCCCTCGACAACTTAACCTGTGGGAAAAAAAATTTCTAAGCCCCGGGGTCACAACTTCAGCAAAAATCTGAAATTCTCCAATTCACTCAAAGATGGTGCCAACGTGTTGCAAATACTCCCCTGAAAGGTTTGGCGCTGGAAACAGAAGGCTTTTTATCATAGGACATGAAATCAGCCCTCGACAACTTAACCTATGGAAAAAAAAAATTCTAAGCCCCGGGGTCACAATTTCAGCAAAAATCTGAAATTCTCCAATTCACTCAAAGATGGTGCTAAACTGTTGCACATTCTTCCTGGAAAGGTTTGGCGGTGGAAACAGACGGCTTTTTATCATAGGCCAAGAAATCAACCCTCGACAACTTAACCTGTGAAAAAAAAAATTTCTAAGCCCCGGGGTCACAACTTCAGCAAAAATCTGAAATTCTCCAATTCACTCAAAAATGGTGCCAAAGTTTTGCAAATACTCCCCTGAAAGGTTTGGCGGTGCAAACAGAAGGCTTTTTATCATTGGACATGAAATCAGCCCTCGACAACTTAACCTGTGAAAAAAAAAATTTCTAAGCCCCGGGGGCACAACTTCAGCAAAAATCTGAAATTCTCCAATTCACTCAAAGATGGTGCCAAAGTTTTGCAAATACTCCCCTGAAAGGTTTGGCGGTGCAAACAGAAGGCTTTTTATCAGAGGCCAAGAAATCAACCCTCGACAACTTAACCTGTGAAAAAAAAAATTTCTAAGCCCCGGGGTCACAACTTCAGCAAAAATCTGAAATTCTCCAATTCACTCAAAGATGGTGCCAAAGTTTTGCAAATACTCCCCTGAAAGGTTTGGCGGTGGAAACAGAAGGCTTTTTATCATAGGACATGAAATCAGCCCTCGACAACTTAACCTGTGAAAAAAAAATATTTTTAAGCCCCGGGGTCACAACTTCAGCAAAAATCTGAAATTCTCCAATTCACTCAAAAATGGTGCCAAAGTTTTGCAAATACTCCCCTGAAAGGTTTGGCGGTGGAAACAGACGGCTTTTTATCAGAGGCCAAGAAATCAACCCTCAACAACTTAACCTGCGAAAAAAAAAATTTCTAAGCCCCGGGGTCACAACTTCAGCAAAAATCTGAAATTCTCCAATTCACTCAAAAATGGTGCCAAAGTTTTGCAAATACTCCCCTGAAAGGTTTGGCGGTGGAAACAAAAGCCTTTTTATCATAGGACATGAAATCAGCCCTCGACAACTTAACCTGTGAAAAAAAAAAATTCTAAGCCCCGGGGTCACAACTTCAGCAAAAATCTGAAATTCTCCAATTCACTCAAAAATGGTGCCAAAGTTTTGCAAATACTCCCCTGAAAGGTTTGGCGGTGGAAACAAAAGCCTTTTTATTCTAGGACATGAAATCAGCCCTCGACAACTTAACCTGTGAAAAAAAAAGATTCTAAGCCCCGGGGTCACAACTTCAGCAAAAATCTGAAATTCTCCAATTCACTCAAAAATGGTGCCAAAGTTTTGCAAATACTCCCCTGAAAGGTTTGGAGGTGGAAACAGAAGGCTTTTTATCATAGGACATGAAATCAGCCCTCGACAACTTAACCTGTGGAAAAAAAAATTTCTAAGCCCCGGGGCCACAACTTCAGCAAAAATCTGAAATTCTCCAATTCACTCAAAGATGGTGCCAAAGTTTTGCAAATACTCCCCTGAACGGTTTGGCGGTGGAAACAGAAGGCTTTTTATCATAGGCCAAGAAATCAACCCTCGACAACTTAACCTGTGAAAAAAAAAATTCTAAGCCCCGGGGTCACAACTTCAGCAAAAATCTGAAATTCTACAATTCACTCAAAAATGGTGCCAAAGTTTTGCAAATACTCCCCTGAAAGGTTTGGCGGTGAAAACAGACGGCTTTTTATCATAGGACATGAAATCAGCCCTCGACAACTTAACCTGTGAAAAAAAAAAATTCTAAGCCCCGGGGTCACAACTTCAGCAAAAATCTGAAATTCTCCAATTCATTCAAAAATGGTGCTAAACTGCTGCAAATTCTCCCCTGAAAGGTTTGGCGGTGCAAACAGAAGGCTTTTTATCAGAGGCCAAGAAATCAACCCTCGACAACTTAACCTGCGAAAAAAAAAATTTCTAAGCCCCGGGGTCACAACTTCAGCAAAAATCTGAAATTCTCCAATTCACTCAAAAATGGTGCTAAACTGTTGCAAATTCTCCCCTGAAAGGTTTGGCGGTGGAAAAAAAAGCCTTTTTATCATAGGACATGAAATCAGCCCTCGACAACTTAACCTGTGAAAAAAAAAATTTCTAAGCCCCGGGGTCACAACTTCAGCAAAAATCTGAAATTCTCCAATTCACTCAAAGATGGTGCCAAAGTTTTGCAAATACTCCCCTGAAAGGTTTGGCGGTGCAAACAGAAGGCTTTTTATCATAGGACATGAAATCAGCCCTCGACAACTTAACCTGTGAAAAAAAAAATTCTAAGCCCCGGGGTCACAATTTCAGCAAAAATCTGAAATTCACCAATTCACTCAAAAATGGTGCTAAACTGTTGCACATTCTTCCTTGAAAGGTTTGGCGGTGGAAACAGACGGCTTTTTATCATAGGACATGAAATCAGCCCTCGACAACTTAACCTGTGGAAAAAAAAATTTCTAAGCCCCGGGGTCACAACTTCAGCAAAAATCTGAAATTCTCCAATTCACTCAAAGATGGTGCCAAAGTTTTGCAAATACTCCCCTGAAAGGTTTGGCGGTCGAAACAGAAGGCTTTTTATAATAGGCCAAGAAATCAACCCTCGACAACTTAACCTGTGGAAAAAAAAAATTCTAAGCCCCGGGGTCACAACTTCAGCAAAAATCTGAAATTCTCCAATTCACTCAAAAATGGTGCCAAAGTTTTGCAAATACTCCCCTGAAAGGTTTGGAGGTGGAAACAGAAGGCTTTTTATCATAGGACATGAAATCAGCCCTCGACAACTTAACCTGTGGGGAAAAAAATTTCTAAGCCCCGGGGCCACAACTTCAGCAAAAATCTGAAATTCTCCAATTCACTCAAAGATGGTGCCAAAGTTTTGCAAATACTCCCCTGAAAGGTTTGGCGGTGGAAACAGAAGGCTTTTTATCATAGGCCAAGAAATCAACCCTCGACAACTTAACCTGTGGAAAAAAAAATTTCTTAGCCCCGGGGTCACAACTTCAGCAAAAATCTGAAATTCTACAATTCACTCAAAAAATGGTGCCAAAGTTTTGCAAATACTCCCCTGAAAGGTTTGGCGGTGGAAACAGACGGCTTTTTATTCTAGGACATGAAATCAGCCCTCGACAACTTAACCTGTGAAAAAAAAAAATTCTAAGCCCCGGGGTCACAACTTCAGCAAAAATCTGAAATTCTCCAATTCATTCAAAAATGGTGCTAAACTGTTGCAAATTCTCCCCTGAAAGGTTTGGCGGTGGAAACAGAAGGCTTTTTATCATAGGACATGAAATCAGCCCTCGACAACTTAACCTGTGAAAAAAAAAATTTCTAAGCCCCGGGGTCACAAGTTCAGCAAAAATCTGAAATTCTCCAATTCACTCAAAAATGGTGCCAAAGTTTTGCAAATACTCCCCTGAAAGGTTTGGCGGTGGAAACAAAAGCCTTTTTATCATAGGACATGAAATCAGCCCTCGACAACTTAACCTGTGAAAAAAAAAGATTCTAAGCCCCGGGGTCACAACTTCAGCAAAAATTTGAAATTCTCCAATTCACTCAAAAATGGTGCCAAAGTTTTGCAAATACTCCCCTGAAAGGTTTGGAGGTGGAAACAGAAGGCTTTTTATCATAGGACATGAAATCAGCCCTCGACAACTTAACCTGTGGAAAAAAAAATTTCTAAGCCCCGGGGCCACAACTTCAGCAAAAATCTGAAATTCTCCAATTCACTCAAAGATGGTGCCAAAGTTTTGCAAATACTCCCCTGAACGGTTTGGCGGTGGAAACAGAAGGCTTTTTATCATAGGCCAAGAAATCAACCCTCGACAACTTAACCTGTGAAAAAAAAAAATTCTAAGCCCCGGGGTCACAACTTCAGCAAAAATCTGAAATTCTACAATTCACTCAAAAATGGTGCCAAAGTTTTGCAAATACTCCCCTGAAAGGTTTGGCGGTGAAAACAGACGGCTTTTTATCATAGGACATGAAATCAGCCCTCGACAACTTAACCTGTGGAAAAAAAAATTCTAAGCCCCGGGGTCACAACTTCAGCAAAAATCTGAAATTCTCCAATTCACTCAAAAATGGTGCTAAACTGTTGCACATTCTTCCTTGAAAGGTTTGGCGGTGGAAACAGACGGCTTTTTATCATATGACATGAAATCAGCCCTCGACAACTTAACCTGTGGAAAAAAAAATTCTAAGCCCCGGGGTCACAATTTCAGCAAAAATCTGAAATTCTCCAATTCACTCAAAAATGGTGCCAAAGTTTTGCAAATACTCCCCTGAAAGGTTTGGCGGTGCAAACAGAAGGCTTTTTATCATTGGACATGAAATCAGCCCTCGACAACTTAACCTGTGAAAAAAAAAATTTCTAAGCCCCGGGGGCACAACTTCAGCAAAAATCTGAAATTCTCCAATTCACTCAAAGATGGTGCCAAAGTTTTGCAAATACTCCCCTGAAAGGTTTGGCGGTGCAAACAGAAGGCTTTTTATCAGAGGCCAAGAAATCAACCCTCGACAACTTAACCTGTGAAAAAAAAAATTTCTAAGCCCCGGGGTCACAACTTCAGCAAAAATCTGAAATTCTCCAATTCACTCAAAGATGGTGCCAAAGTTTTGCAAATACTCCCCTGAAAGGTTTGGCGGTGGAAACAGAAGGCTTTTTATCATAGGACATGAAATCAGCCCTCGACAACTTAACCTGTGAAAAAAAAATATTTTTAAGCCCCGGGGTCACAACTTCAGCAAAAATCTGAAATTCTCCAATTCACTCAAAAATGGTGCCAAAGTTTTGCAAATACTCCCCTGAAAGGTTTGGCGGTGGAAACAGACGGCTTTTTATCAGAGGCCAAGAAATCAACCCTCAACAACTTAACCTGCGAAAAAAAAAATTTCTAAGCCCCGGGGTCACAACTTCAGCAAAAATCTGAAATTCTCCAATTCACTCAAAAATGGTGCCAAAGTTTTGCAAATACTCCCCTGAAAGGTTTGGCGGTGGAAACAAAAGCCTTTTTATCATAGGACATGAAATCAGCCCTCGACAACTTAACCTGTGAAAAAAAAAAATTCTAAGCCCCGGGGTCACAACTTCAGCAAAAATCTGAAATTCTCCAATTCACTCAAAAATGGTGCCAAAGTTTTGCAAATACTCCCCTGAAAGGTTTGGCGGTGGAAACAAAAGCCTTTTTATTCTAGGACATGAAATCAGCCCTCGACAACTTAACCTGTGAAAAAAAAAGATTCTAAGCCCCGGGGTCACAACTTCAGCAAAAATCTGAAATTCTCCAATTCACTCAAAAATGGTGCCAAAGTTTTGCAAATACTCCCCTGAAAGGTTTGGAGGTGGAAACAGAAGGCTTTTTATCATAGGACATGAAATCAGCCCTCGACAACTTAACCTGTGGAAAAAAAAATTTCTAAGCCCCGGGGCCACAACTTCAGCAAAAATCTGAAATTCTCCAATTCACTCAAAGATGGTGCCAAAGTTTTGCAAATACTCCCCTGAACGGTTTGGCGGTGGAAACAGAAGGCTTTTTATCATAGGCCAAGAAATCAACCCTCGACAACTTAACCTGTGAAAAAAAAAATTCTAAGCCCCGGGGTCACAACTTCAGCAAAAATCTGAAATTCTACAATTCACTCAAAAATGGTGCCAAAGTTTTGCAAATACTCCCCTGAAAGGTTTGGCGGTGAAAACAGACGGCTTTTTATCATAGGACATGAAATCAGCCCTCGACAACTTAACCTGTGAAAAAAAAAAATTCTAAGCCCCGGGGTCACAACTTCAGCAAAAATCTGAAATTCTCCAATTCATTCAAAAATGGTGCTAAACTGCTGCAAATTCTCCCCTGAAAGGTTTGGCGGTGCAAACAGAAGGCTTTTTATCAGAGGCCAAGAAATCAACCCTCGACAACTTAACCTGCGAAAAAAAAAATTTCTAAGCCCCGGGGTCACAACTTCAGCAAAAATCTGAAATTCTCCAATTCACTCAAAAATGGTGCTAAACTGTTGCAAATTCTCCCCTGAAAGGTTTGGCGGTGGAAAAAAAAGCCTTTTTATCATAGGACATGAAATCAGCCCTCGACAACTTAACCTGTGAAAAAAAAAATTTCTAAGCCCCGGGGTCACAACTTCAGCAAAAATCTGAAATTCTCCAATTCACTCAAAGATGGTGCCAAAGTTTTGCAAATACTCCCCTGAAAGGTTTGGCGGTGCAAACAGAAGGCTTTTTATCATAGGACATGAAATCAGCCCTCGACAACTTAACCTGTGAAAAAAAAAATTCTAAGCCCCGGGGTCACAATTTCAGCAAAAATCTGAAATTCACCAATTCACTCAAAAATGGTGCTAAACTGTTGCACATTCTTCCTTGAAAGGTTTGGCGGTGGAAACAGACGGCTTTTTATCATAGGACATGAAATCAGCCCTCGACAACTTAACCTGTGGAAAAAAAAATTTCTAAGCCCCGGGGTCACAACTTCAGCAAAAATCTGAAATTCTCCAATTCACTCAAAGATGGTGCCAAAGTTTTGCAAATACTCCCCTGAAAGGTTTGGCGGTCGAAACAGAAGGCTTTTTATAATAGGCCAAGAAATCAACCCTCGACAACTTAACCTGTGGAAAAAAAAAATTCTAAGCCCCGGGGTCACAACTTCAGCAAAAATCTGAAATTCTCCAATTCACTCAAAAATGGTGCCAAAGTTTTGCAAATACTCCCCTGAAAGGTTTGGAGGTGGAAACAGAAGGCTTTTTATCATAGGACATGAAATCAGCCCTCGACAACTTAACCTGTGGGGAAAAAAATTTCTAAGCCCCGGGGCCACAACTTCAGCAAAAATCTGAAATTCTCCAATTCACTCAAAGATGGTGCCAAAGTTTTGCAAATACTCCCCTGAAAGGTTTGGCGGTGGAAACAGAAGGCTTTTTATCATAGGCCAAGAAATCAACCCTCGACAACTTAACCTGTGGAAAAAAAAATTTCTTAGCCCCGGGGTCACAACTTCAGCAAAAATCTGAAATTCTACAATTCACTCAAAAAATGGTGCCAAAGTTTTGCAAATACTCCCCTGAAAGGTTTGGCGGTGGAAACAGACGGCTTTTTATTCTAGGACATGAAATCAGCCCTCGACAACTTAACCTGTGAAAAAAAAAAATTCTAAGCCCCGGGGTCACAACTTCAGCAAAAATCTGAAATTCTCCAATTCATTCAAAAATGGTGCTAAACTGTTGCAAATTCTCCCCTGAAAGGTTTGGCGGTGGAAACAGAAGGCTTTTTATCATAGGACATGAAATCAGCCCTCGACAACTTAACCTGTGAAAAAAAAAATTTCTAAGCCCCGGGGTCACAAGTTCAGCAAAAATCTGAAATTCTCCAATTCACTCAAAAATGGTGCCAAAGTTTTGCAAATACTCCCCTGAAAGGTTTGGCGGTGGAAACAAAAGCCTTTTTATCATAGGACATGAAATCAGCCCTCGACAACTTAACCTGTGAAAAAAAAAGATTCTAAGCCCCGGGGTCACAACTTCAGCAAAAATTTGAAATTCTCCAATTCACTCAAAAATGGTGCCAAAGTTTTGCAAATACTCCCCTGAAAGGTTTGGAGGTGGAAACAGAAGGCTTTTTATCATAGGACATGAAATCAGCCCTCGACAACTTAACCTGTGGAAAAAAAAATTTCTAAGCCCCGGGGCCACAACTTCAGCAAAAATCTGAAATTCTCCAATTCACTCAAAGATGGTGCCAAAGTTTTGCAAATACTCCCCTGAACGGTTTGGCGGTGGAAACAGAAGGCTTTTTATCATAGGCCAAGAAATCAACCCTCGACAACTTAACCTGTGAAAAAAAAAAATTCTAAGCCCCGGGGTCACAACTTCAGCAAAAATCTGAAATTCTACAATTCACTCAAAAATGGTGCCAAAGTTTTGCAAATACTCCCCTGAAAGGTTTGGCGGTGAAAACAGACGGCTTTTTATCATAGGACATGAAATCAGCCCTCGACAACTTAACCTGTGGAAAAAAAAATTCTAAGCCCCGGGGTCACAACTTCAGCAAAAATCTGAAATTCTCCAATTCACTCAAAAATGGTGCTAAACTGTTGCACATTCTTCCTTGAAAGGTTTGGCGGTGGAAACAGACGGCTTTTTATCATATGACATGAAATCAGCCCTCGACAACTTAACCTGTGGAAAAAAAAATTCTAAGCCCCGGGGTCACAATTTCAGCAAAAATCTGAAATTCTCCAATTCACTCAAAAATGGTGCTAAACTGTTGCACATTCTTCCTTGAAAGGTTTGGCGGTGGAAACAGACGGCTTTTTATCATAGGACATGAAATCAGCCCTCGACAACTTAACCTGTGGAAAAAAAAATTTCTAAGCCCAGGGGTCACAACTTCAGCAAAAATCTGAAATTCTCCAATTCACTCAAAGATGGTGCCAAAGTTTTGCAAATACTCCCCTGAAAGGTTTGGCGGTCGAAACAGAAGGCTTTTTATAATAGGCCAAGAAATCAACCCTCGACAACTTAACCTGTGGAAAAAAAAAATTCTAAGCCCCGGGGTCACAACTTCAGCAAAAATCTGAAATTCTCCAATTCACTCAAAAATGGTGCCAAAGTTTTGCAAATACTCCCCTGAAAGGTTTGGAGGTGGAAACAGAAGGCTTTTTATCATAGGACATGAAATCAGCCCTCGACAACTTAACCTGTGGGGAAAAAAATTTCTAAGCCCCGGGGCCACAACTTCAGCAAAAATCTGAAATTCTACAATTCACTCAAAAAATGGTGCCAAAGTTTTGCAAATACTCCCCTGAAAGGTTTGGCGGTGGAAACAGACGGCTTTTTATCATAGGACATGAAATCAGCCCTCGACAACTTAACCTGTGAAAAAAAAAAATTCTAAGCCCCGGGGTCACAACTTCAGCAAAAATCTGAAATTCTCCAATTCATTCAAAAATGGTGCTAAACTGTTGCAAATTCTCCCCTGAAAGGTTTGGCGGTGGAAACAGAAGGCTTTTTATCATAGGACATGAAATCAGCCCTCGACAACTTAACCTGTGAAAAAAAAAATTTCTAAGCCCCGGGGTCACAACTTCAGCAAAAATCTGAAATTCTCCAATTCACTCAAAAATGGTGCCAAAGTTTTGCAAATACTCCCCTGAAAGGTTTGGCGGTGGAAAAAAAAGCCTTTTTATCATAGGACATGAAATCAGCCCTCGACAACTTAACCTGTGAAAAAAAAAGATTCTAAGCCCCGGGGTCACAACTTCAGCAAAAATCTGAAATTCTCCAATTCACTCAAAAATGGTGCCAAAGTTTTGCAAATACTCCCCTGAAAGGTTTGGAGGTGGAAACAGAAGGCTTTTTATCATAGGACATGAAATCAGCCCTCGACAACTTAACCTGTGGAAAAAAAAATTTCTAAGCCCCGGGGCCACAACTTCAGCAAAAATCTGAAATTCTCCAATTCACTCAAAGATGGTGCCAAAGTTTTGCAAATACTCCCCTGAACGGTTTGGCGGTGGAAACAGAAGGCTTTTTATCATAGGCCAAGAAATCAACCCTCGACAACTTAACCTGTGAAAAAAAAAAATTCTAAGCCCCGGGGTCACAACTTCAGCAAAAATCTGAAATTCTACAATTCACTCAAAAATGGTGCCAAAGTTTTGCAAATACTCCCCTGAAAGGTTTGGCGGTGAAAACAGACGGCTTTTTATCATAGGACATGAAATCAGCCCTCGACAACTTAACCTGTGAAAAAAAAAAATTCTAAGCCCCGGGGTCACAACTTCAGCAAAAATCTGAAATTCTCCAATTCATTCAAAAATGGTGCTAAACTGTTGCAAATTCTCCCCTGAAAGGTTTGGCGGTGCAAACAGAAGGCTTTTTATCAGAGGCCAAGAAATCAACCCTCGACAACTTAACCTGCGAAAAAAAAAAATTTCTAAGCCCCGGGGTCACAACTTCAGCAAAAATCTGAAATTCTCCAATTCACTCAAAAATGGTGCTAAACTGTTGCAAATTCTCCCCTGAAAGGTTTGGCGGTGGAAAAAAAAGCCTTTTTATCATAGGACATGAAATCAGCCCTCGACAACTTAACCTGTGAAAAAAAAATTTCTAAGCCCCGGGGTCACAACTTCAGCAAAAATCTGAAATTCTCCAATTCACTCAAAAATGGTGCTAAACTGTTGCACATTCTTCCTTGAAAGGTTTGGTGGTGGAAACAGACGGCTTTTTATCATAGGACATGAAATCAGCCCTCGACAACTTAACCTGTGAAAAAAAAAATTCTAAGCCCCGGGGTCACAATTTCAGCAAAAATCTGAAATTCTCCAATTCACTCAAAAATGGTGCTAAACTGTTGCACATTCTTCCTTGAAAGGTTTGGCGGTGGAAACAGACGGCTTTTTATCATAGGACATGAAATCAGCCCTCGACAACTTAACCTGTGGAAAAAAAAATTTCTAAGCCCCGGGGTCACAACTTCAGCAAAAATCTGAAATTCTCCAATTCACTCAAAGATGGTGCCAAAGTTTTGCAAATACTCCCCTTAAAGGTTTGGCGGTGGAAACAGAAGGCTTTTTATAATAGGCCAAGAAATCAACCCTCGACAACTTAACCTGTGAAAAAAAAAAATTCTAAGCCCCGGGGTCACAACTTCAGCAAAAATCTGAAATTCTCCAATTCACTCAAAAATAGTGCCAAAGTTTTGCAAATACTCCCCTGAAAGGTTTGGAGGTGGAAACAGAAGGCTTTTTATCATAGGACATGAAATCAGCCCTCGACAACTTAACCTGTGGGAAAAAAAATTTCTAAGCCCCGGGGCCACAACTTCAGCAAAAATCTGAAATTCTCCAATTCACTCAAAGATGGTGCCAAAGTTTTGCAAATACTCCCCTGAAAGGTTTGGCGGTGGAAACAGAAGGCTTTTTATCATAGGCCAAGAAATCAACCCTCGACAACTTAACCTGTGGAAAAAAAAATTTCTTAGCCCCGGGGTCACAACTTCAGCAAAAATCTGAAATTCTACAATTCACTCAAAAAATGGTGCCAAAGTTTTGCAAATACTCCCCTGAAAGGTTTGGCGGTGGAAACAGACGGCTTTTTATCATAGGACATGAAATCAGCCCTCGACAACTTAACCTGTGAAAAAAAAAAATTCTAAGCCCCGGGGTCACAACTTCAGCAAAAATCTGAAATTCTCCAATTCATTCAAAAATGGTGCTAAACTGTTGCAAATTCTCCCCTGAAAGGTTTGGCGGTGGAAACAGAAGGCTTTTTATCATAGGACATGAAATCAGCCCTCGACAACTTAACCTGTGAAAAAAAAAATTTCTAAGCCCCGGGGTCACAACTTCAGCAAAAATCTGAAATTCTCCAATTCACTCAAAGATGGTGCCAAAGTTTTGCAAATATTACCCTGAAAGGTTTTGCGGTGGAAACAGAAGGCTTTTTATCATAGGACATGAAATCAGCCCTCGACAACTTAACCTGTGGGAAAAAAAATTTCTAAGCCCCGGGGTCACAACTTCAGCAAAAATCTGAAATTCTCCAATTCACTCAAAGATGGTGCCAACGTGTTGCAAATACTCCCCTGAAAGGTTTGGCGGTGGAAACAGAAGGCTTTTTATCATAGGACATGAAATAAGCCCTCGACAACTTAACCTATGGAAAAAAAAAATTCTAAGCCCCGGGGTCACTCTTTCAGCAAAAATCTGAAATTCTCCAATTCACTCAAAGATGGTGCTAAACTGTTGCACATTCTTCCTGGAAAGGTTTGGCGGTGGAAACAGACGGCTTTTTATCATAGGCCAAGAAATCAACCCTCGACAACTTAACCTGTGAAAAAAAAAATTTCTAAGCCCCGGGGTCACAACTTCAGCAAAAATCTGAAATTCTCCAATTCACTCAAAAATGGTGCCAAAGTTTTGCAAATACTCCCCTGAAAGGTTTGGCGGTGCAAACAGAAGGCTTTTTATCATAGGCCAAGAAATCAACCCTCGACAACTTAACCTGCGAAAAAAAAAATTTCTAAGCCCCGGGGTCACAACTTCAGCAAAAATCTGAAATTCTCCAATTCACTCAAAAATGGTGCCAAAGTTTTGCAAATACTCCCCTGAAAGGTTTGGCGGTGGAAACAAAAGCCTTTTTATTCTAGGACATGAAATCAGCCCTCGACAACTTAACCTGTGAAAAAAAAAAATTCTAAGCCCCGGGGTCACAACTTCAGCAAAAATCTGAAATTCTCCAATTCATTCAAAAATGGTGCTAAACTGTTGCAAATTCTCCCCTGAAAGGTTTGGCGGTGGAAACAGAAGGCTTTTTATCATAGGACATGAAATCAGCCCTCGACAACTTAACCTGTGAAAAAAAAAATTTCTAAGCCCCGGGGTCACAACTTCAGCAAAAATCTGAAATTCTCCAATTCACTCAAAGATGGTGCCAAAGTTTTGCAAATATTACCCTGAAAGGTTTTGCGGTGGAAACAGAAGGCTTTTTATCATAGGACATGAAATCAGCCCTCGACAACTTAACCTGTGGGAAAAAAAATTTCTAAGCCCCGGGGTCACAACTTCAGCAAAAATCTGAAATTCTCCAATTCACTCAAAGATGGTGCCAACGTGTTGCAAATACTCCCCTGAAAGGTTTGGCGGTGGAAACAGAAGGCTTTTTATCATAGGACATGAAATCAGCCCTCGACAACTTAACCTATGGGAAAAAAAAATTCTAAGCCCCGGGGTCACAATTTCAGCAAAAATCTGAAATTCTCCAATTCACTCAAAGATGGTGCTAAACTGTTGCACATTCTTCCTGGAAAAGTTTGGCGGTGGAAACAGACGGCTTTTTATCATAGGCCAAGAAATCAACCCTCGACAACTTAACCTGTGAAAAAAAATATTTCTAAGCCCCGGGGTCACAACTTCAGCAAAAATCTGAAATTCTCCAATTCACTCAAAAATGGTGCCAAAGTTTTGCAAATACTCCCCTGAAAGGTTTGGCGGTGCAAACAGAAGGCTTTTTATCATAGGCCAAGAAATCAACCCTCGACAACTTAACCTGTGAAAAAAAAAAATTTCTAAGCCCCGGGGTCACAACTTCAGCAAAAATCTGAAATTCTCCAATTCACTCAAAAATGGTGCCAAAGTTTTGCAAATACTCCCCTGAAAGGTTTGGCGGTGGAAACAGAAGGCTTTTTATCATAGGACATGAAATCAGCCCTCGACAACTTAACCTGTGAAAAAAAAATTTCTAAGCCCCGGGGTCACAACTTCAGCAAAAATCTGAAATTCTCCAATTCACTCAAAAATGGTGCCAAAGTTTTGCAAATACTCCCCTGAAAGGTTTGGCGGTGGAAACAAAAGCCTTTTTATTCTAGGACATGAAATCAGCCCTCGACAACTTAACCTGTGAAAAAAAAAAATTCTAAGCCCCGGGGTCACAACTTCAGCAAAAATCTGAAATTCTCCAATTCACTCAAAGATGGTGCCAAAGTTTTGCAAATACTCCCCTGAAAGGTTTGGCGGTGCAAACAGAAGGCTTTTTATCATAGGACATGAAATCAGCCCTCGACAACTTAACCTGTGAAAAAAAAAATTCTAAGCCCCGGGGTCACAATTTCAGCAAAAATCTGAAATTCTCCAATTCACTCAAAAATGGTGCTAAACTGTTGCACATTCTTCCTTGAAAGGTTTGGCGGTGGAAACAGACGGCTTTTTATCATAGGACATGAAATCAGCCCTCGACAACTTAACCTGTGGGAAAAAAAATTTCTAAGCCCCGGGGTCACAACTTCAGCAAAAATCTGAAATTCTCCAATTCACTCAAAGATGGTGCCAAAGTTTTGCAAATACTCCCCTGAAAGGTTTGGCGGTGCAAACAGAAGGCTTTTTATAATAGGCCAAGAAATCAACCATCGACAACTTAACCTCAAAAATGGTGCCAAAGTTTTGCAAATACTCCCCTGAAAGGTTTGGAGGTGGAAACAGAAGGCTTTTTATCATAGGACATGAAATCAGCCCTCGACAACTTAACCTGTGGGAAAAAAAATTTCTAAGCCCCAGGGTCACAACTTCAGCAAAAATCTGAAATTCTCCAATTCACTCAAAGATGGTGCCAACGTGTTGCAAATACTCCCCTGAAAGGTTTGGCGGTGGAAACAGAAGGCTTTTTATCATAGGACATGAAATCAGCCCTCGACAACTTAACCTATGGAAAAAAAAAATTCTAAGCCCCGGGGTCACAATTTCAGCAAAAATCTGAAATTCTCCAATTCACTCAAAGATGGTGCTAAACTGTTGCACATTCTTCCTGGAAAGGTTTGGCGGTGGAAACAGACGGCTTTTTATCATAGGCCAAGAAATCAACCCTCGACAACTTAACCTGTGAAAAAAAAATTTCTAAGCCCCGGGGTCACAACTTCAGCAAAAATCTGAAATTCTCCAATTCACTCAAAGATGGTGCCAAAGTTTTGCAAATACTCCCCTGAAAGGTTTGGCGGTGCAAACAGAAGGCTTTTTATCATAGGCCAAGAAATCAACCCTCGACAACTTAACCTGTGAAAAAAAAAAATTTCTAAGCCCCGGGGTCACAACTTCAGCAAAAATCTGAAATTCTCCAATTCACTCAAAAATGGTGCCAAAGTTTTGCAAATACTCCCCTGAAAGGTTTGGCGGTGGAAACAGAAGGCTTTTTATCATAGGACATGAAATCAGCCCTCGACAACTTAACCTGTGAAAAAAAAATTTCTAAGCCCCGGGGTCACAACTTCAGCAAAAATCTGAAATTCTCCAATTCACTCAAAGATGGTGCCAAAGTTTTCCAAATACTCCCCTGAAAGGTTTGGCGGTGCAAACAGAAGGCTTTTTATCAGAGGCCAAGAAATCAACCCTCAACAACTTAACCTGCGAAAAAAAAAATTTCTAAGCCCCGGGGTCACAACTTCAGCAAAAATCTGAAATTCTCCAATTCACTCAAAAATGGTGCCAAAGTTTTGCAAATACTCCCCTGAAAGGTTTGGCGGTGGAAACAAAAGCCTTTTTATTCTAGGACATGAAATCAGCCCTCGACAACTTAACCTGTGAAAAAAAAAAATTCTAAGCCCCGGGGTCACAACTTCAGCAAAAATCTGAAATTCTCCAATTCATTCAAAAATGGTGCCAAAGTTTTGCAAATACTCCCCTGAAAGGTTTGGAGGTGGAAACAGAAGGCTTTTTATCATAGGACATGAAATCAGCCCTCAACATATTAACCTCTGGAAAAAAAAATTTCTAAGCCCCGGGGTCACAACTTCAGCAAAAATCTGAAATTCTCCAATTCACTCAAAGATGGTGCCAAAGTTTTGCAAATACTCCCCTGAAAGGTTTGGCGGTGCAAACAGAAGGCTTTTTATCATAGGACATGAAATCAGCCCTCGACAACTTAACCTGTGAAAAAAAAAATTCTAAGCCCCGGGGTCACAATTTCAGCAAAAATCTGAAATTCTCCAATTCACTCAAAAATGGTGCTAAACTGTTGCACATTCTTCCTTGAAAGGTTTGGCGGTGGAAACAGACGGCTTTTTATCATAGGACATGAAATCAGCCCTCGACAACTTAACCTGTGGGAAAAAAAATTTCTAAGCCCCGGGGTCACAACTTCAGCAAAAATCTGAAATTCTCCAATTCACTCAAAGATGGTGCCAAAGTTTTGCAAATACTCCCCTGAAAGGTTTGGCGGTGCAAACAGAAGGCTTTTTATAATAGGCCAAGAAATCAACCATCGACAACTTAACCTCAAAAATGGTGCCAAAGTTTTGCAAATACTCCCCTGAAAGGTTTGGAGGTGGAAACAGAAGGCTTTTTATCATAGGACATGAAATCAGCCCTCGACAACTTAACCTGTGGGGAAAAAAATTTCTAAGCCCCAGGGTCACAACTTCAGCAAAAATCTGAAATTCTCTAATTCACTCAAAGATGGTGCCAACGTGTTGCAAATACTCCCCTGAAAGGTTTGGCGGTGGAAACAGAAGGCTTTTTATCATAGGACATGAAATCAGCCCTCGACAACTTAACCTATGGAAAAAAAAAATTCTAAGCCCCGGGGTCACAATTTCAGCAAAAATCTGAAATTCTCCAATTCACTCAAAGATGGTGCTAAACTGTTGCACATTCTTCCTGGAAAGGTTTGGCGGTGGAAACAGACGGCTTTTTATCATAGGCCAAGAAATCAACCCTCGACAACTTAACCTGTGAAAAAAAAATTTCTAAGCCCCGGGGTCACAACTTCAGCAAAAATCTGAAATTCTCCAATTCACTCAAAGATGGTGCCAAAGTTTTGCAAATACTCCCCTGAAAGGTTTGGCGGTGGAAACAGAAGGCATTTTATCATAGGACATGAAATCAGCCCTCGACAATTTAACCTGTGAAAAAAAAAATTTCTAAGCCCCGGGGTCACAACTTCAGCAAAAATCTGAAATTCTCCAATTCACTCAAAGATGGTGCCAAAGTTTTGCAAATACTCCCCTGAAAGGTTTGGCGGTGGAAACAGAAGGCTTTTTATCATAGGCCAAGAAATCAGCCCTCGACAACTTAACCTGTGAAAAAAAAAAATTCTAAGCCCCGGGGTCACAACTTCAGCAAAAATCTGAAATTCTCCAATTCATTCAAAAATGGTGCTAAACTGTTGCAAATTCTCCCTTGAAAGGTTTGGCGGTGGAAACAGAAGGCTTTTTATCATAGGACATGAAATCAGCCCTCGACAACTTAACCTGTGGAAAAAAAAATTTCTAAGCCCCGGGGTCACAACTTCAGCAAAAATCTGAAATTCTCCAATTCACTCAAAAATGGTGCCAAAGTTTTGCAAATACTCCCCTGAAAGGTTTGGCGGTGCAAACAGAAGGCTTTTTATCATAGGCCAAGAAATCAACCCTCGACAACTTAACCTGTGAAAAAAAAAAAATTCTAAGCCCCGGGGTCACAACTTCAGCAAAAATCTGAAATTCTCCAATTCACTCAAAAATGGTGCCAAAGTTTTGCAAATACTCCCCTGAAAGGTTTGGCGGTGGAAACAGAAGGCTTTTTATCATAGGACATGAAATCAGCCCTCGACAACTTAACCTGTGAAAAAAAAAATTTCTAAGCCCCGGGGTCACAACTTCAGCAAAAATCTGAAATTCTCCAATTCACTCAAAAATGGTGCCAAAGTTTTGCAAATACTCCTCTGAAAGGTTTGGCGGTGGAAACAGAAGGCTTTTTATCATTGGACATGAAATCAGCCCTCGACAACTTAACCTGTGAAAAAAAAATTTCTAAGCCCCGGGGTCACAACTTCAGCAAAAATCTGAAATTCTCCAATTCACTCAAAGATGGTGCCAAAGTTTTGCAAATACTCCCCTGAAAGGTTTGGCGGTGCAAACAGAAGGCTTTTTATCATAGGACATGAAATCAGCCCTCGACAACTTAACCTGTGAAAAAAAAAATTCTAAGCCCCGGGGTCACAATTTCAGCAAAAATCTGAAATTCTCCAATTCACTCAAAAATGGTGCTAAACTGTTGCACATTCTTCCTTGAAAGGTTTGGCGGTGGAAACAGACGGCTTTTTATCATAGGACATGAAATCAGCCCTCGACAACTTAACCTGTGGAAAAAAAAATTTCTAAGCCCCGGGGTCACAACTTCAGCAAAAATCTGAAATTCTCCAATTCACTCAAAGATGGTGCCAAAGTTTTGCAAATACTCCCCTGAAAGGTTTGGCGGTGCAAACAGAAGGCTTTTTATAATAGGCCAAGAAATCAACCATCGACAACTTAACCTCAAAAATGGTGCCAAAGTTTTGCAAATACTCCCCTGAAAGGTTTGGAGGTGGAAACAGAAGGCTTTTTATCATAGGACATGAAATCAGCCCTCGACAACTTAACCTGTGGGAAAAAAAATTTCTAAGCCCCAGGGTCACAACTTCAGCAAAAATCTGAAATTCTCTAATTCACTCAAAGATGGTGCCAACGTGTTGCAAATACTCCCCTGAAAGGTTTGGCGGTGGAAACAGAAGGCTTTTTATCATAGGACATGAAATCAGCCCTCGACAACTTAACCTATGGAAAAAAAAAATTCTAAGCCCCGGGGTCACAATTTCAGCAAAAATCTGAAATTCTCCAATTCACTCAAAGATGGTGCTAAACTGTTGCACATTCTTCCTGGAAAGGTTTGGCGGTGGAAACAGACGGCTTTTTATCATAGGCCAAGAAATCAACCCTCGACAACTTAACCTGTGAAAAAAAAATTTCTAAGCCCCGGGGTCACAACTTCAGCAAAAATCTGAAATTCTCCAATTCACTCAAAGATGGTGCCAAAGTTTTGCAAATACTCCCCTGAAAGGTTTGGCGGTGGAAACAGAAGGCATTTTATCATAGGACATGAAATCAGCCCTCGACAATTTAACCTGTGAAAAAAAAAATTTCTAAGCCCCGGGGTCACAACTTCAGCAAAAATCTGAAATTCTCCAATTCACTCAAAGATGGTGCCAAAGTTTTGCAAATACTCCCCTGAAAGGTTTGGCGGTGGAAACAGAAGGCTTTTTATCATAGGCCAAGAAATCAGCCCTCGACAACTTAACCTGTGAAAAAAAAAAATTCTAAGCCCCGGGGTCACAACTTCAGCAAAAATCTGAAATTCTCCAATTCATTCAAAAATGGTGCTAAACTGTTGCAAATTCTCCCTTGAAAGGTTTGGCGGTGGAAACAGAAGGCTTTTTATCATAGGACATGAAATCAGCCCTCGACAACTTAACCTGTGGAAAAAAAAATTTCTAAGCCCCGGGGTCACAACTTCAGCAAAAATCTGAAATTCTCCAATTCACTCAAAAATGGTGCCAAAGTTTTGCAAATACTCCCCTGAAAGGTTTGGCGGTGCAAACAGAAGGCTTTTTATCATAGGCCAAGAAATCAACCCTCGACAACTTAACCTGTGAAAAAAAAAAAATTCTAAGCCCCGGGGTCACAACTTCAGCAAAAATCTGAAATTCTCCAATTCACTCAAAAATGGTGCCAAAGTTTTGCAAATACTCCCCTGAAAGGTTTGGCGGTGGAAACAGAAGGCTTTTTATCATAGGACATGAAATCAGCCCTCGACAACTTAACCTGTGAAAAAAAAAATTTCTAAGCCCCGGGGTCACAACTTCAGCAAAAATCTGAAATTCTCCAATTCACTCAAAAATGGTGCCAAAGTTTTGCAAATACTCCTCTGAAAGGTTTGGCGGTGGAAACAGAAGGCTTTTTATCATAGGACATGAAATCAGCCCTCGACAACTTAACCTGTGAAAAAAAAAATTCTAAGCCCCGGGGTCACAATTTCAGCAAAAATCTGAAATTCTCCAATTCACTCAAAAATGGTGCTAAACTGTTGCACATTCTTCCTTGAAAGGTTTGGCGGTGGAAACAGACGGCTTTTTATCATAGGACATGAAATCAGCCCTCGACAACTTAACCTGTGGAAAAAAAAATTTCTAAGCCCCGGGGTCACAACTTCAGCAAAAATCTGAAATTCTCCAATTCACTCAAAGATGGTGCCAAAGTTTTGCAAATACTCCCCTGAAAGGTTTGGCGGTGCAAACAGAAGGCTTTTTATAATAGGCCAAGAAATCAACCCTCGACAACTTAACCTGTGAAAAAAAAAAATTTCTAAGCCCCGGGGTCACAACTTCAGCAAAAATCTGAAATTCTCCAATTCACTCAAAAATGGTGCCAAAGTTTTGCAAATACTCCCCTGAAAGGTTTGGCGGTGGAAACAGAAGGCTTTTTATCATAGGACATGAAATCAGCCCTCGACAACTTAACCTGTGAAAAAAAAAATTTCTAAGCCCCGGGGTCACAACTTCAGCAAAAATCTGAAATTCTCCAATTCACTCAAAGATGGTGCCAAAGTTTTGCAAATACTCCCCTGAAAGGTTTGGCGGTGGAAACAAAAGCCTTTTTATTCTAGGACATGAAATCAGCCCTCGACAACTTAACCTGTGAAAAAAAAAAATTCTAAGCCCCGGGGTCACAACTTAAGCAAAAATCTGAAATTCTCCAATTCATTCAAAAATGGTGCTAAACTGTTGCAAATTCTCCCCTGAAAGGTTTGGCGGTGGAAACAGAAGGCTTTTTATCATAGGACATGAAATCAGCCCTCGACAACTTAACCTGTGAAAAAAAAAAATTCTAAGCCCCGGGGTCACAACTTCAGCAAAAATCTGAAATTCTCCAATTCACTCAAAGATGGTGCCAAAGTTTTGCAAATATTACCCTGAAAGGTTTTGCGGTGGAAACAGAAGGCTTTTTATCATAGGACATGAAATCAGCCCTCGACAACTTAACCTGTGGGAAAAAAAATTTCTAAGCCCCGGGGTCACAACTTCAGCAAAAATCTGAAATTCTCCAATTCACTAAAAGATGGTGCCAACGTGTTGCAAATACTCCCCTGAAAGGTTTGGCGGTGGAAACAGAAGGCTTTTTATCATAGGACATGAAATCAGCCCTCGACAACTTAACCTGTGAAAAAAAAAATTTCTAAGCCCCGGGGTCACAACTTCAGCAAAAATCTGAAATTCTCCAATTCACTCAAAAATGGTGCCAAAGTTTTGCAAATACTCCCCTGAAAGGTTTGGCGGTGCAAACAGAAGGCTTTTTATCATTGGACATGAAATCAGCCCTCGACAACTTAACCTGTGAAAAAAAAATTTCTAAGCCCCGGGGTCACAACTTCAGCAAAAATCTGAAATTCTCCAATTCACTCAAAGATGGTGCCAAAGTTTTGCAAATACTCCCCTGAAAGGTTTGGCGGTGCAAACAGAAGGCTTTTTATCAGAGGCCAAGAAATCAACCCTCGACAACTTAACCTGCGAAAAAAAAAATTTCTAAGCCCCGGGGTCACAACTTCAGCAAAAATCTGAAATTCTCCAATTCACTCAAAAATGGTGCCAAAGTTTTGCAAATACTCCCCTGAAAGGTTTGGCGGTGGAAACAAAAGCCTTTTTATTCTATGACATGAAATCAGCCCTCGACAACTTAACCTGTGAAAAAAAAAAATTCTAAGCCCCGGGGTCACAACTTCAGCAAAAATCTGAAATTCTCCAATTCATTCAAAAATGGTGCCAAAGTTTTGCAAATACTCCCCTGAAAGGTTTGGAGGTGGAAACAGAAGGCTTTTTATCATAGGACATGAAATCAGCCCTCAACATATTAACCTCTGAAAAAAAAATTTCTAAGCCCCGGGGTCACAACTTCAGCAAAAATCTGAAATTCTCCAATTCACTCAAAGATGGTGCCAAAGTTTTGCAAATACTCCCCTGAAAGGTTTGGCGGTGCAAACAGAAGGCTTTTTATCATAGGACATGAAATCAGCCCTCGACAACTTAACCTGTGAAAAAAAAAATTCTAAGCCCCGGGGTCACAATTTCAGCAAAAATCTGAAATTCTCCAATTCACTCAAAAATGGTGCTAAACTGTTGCACATTCTTCCTTGAAAGGTTTGGCGGTGGAAACAGAAGGCTTTTTATCATAGGACATGAAATCAGCCCTCGACAACTTAACCTGTGGGAAAAAAAATTTCTAAGCCCCGGGGTCACAACTTCAGCAAAAATCTGAAATTCTCCAATTCACTCAAAGATGGTGCCAAAGTTTTGCAAATACTCCCCTAAAGGTTTGGCGGTGCAAACAGAAGGCTTTTTATCATAGGACATGAAATCAGCCCTCGACAACTTAACCTGTGGAAAAAAAATTTCTAAGCCCCGGGGCCACAACTTCAGCAAAAATCTGAAATTCTCCAATTCACTCAAAGATGGTGCCAAAGTTTTGCAAATACTCCCCTGAAAGGTTTGGCGGTGGAAACAGAAGGCTTTTTATCATAGGCCAAGAAATCAACCCTCGACAACTTAACCTGTGAAAAAAAAAATTTCTAAGCCCCGGGGTCACAACTTCAGCAAAAATCTGAAATTCTCCAATTCACTCAAAGATGGTGCCAAAGTTTTGCAAATACTCCCCTGAAAGGTTTGGCGGTGGAAACAGAAGGCTTTTTATCATAGGCCAAGAAATCAGCCCTCGACAACTTAACCTGTGAAAAAAAAAAATTCTAAGCCCCGGGGTCACAACTTCAGCAAAAATCTGAAATTCTCCAATTCATTCAAAAATGGTGCTAAACTGTTGCAAATTCTCCCTTGAAAGGTTTGGCGGTGGAAACAGAAGGCTTTTTATCATAGGACATGAAATCAGCCCTCGACAACTTAACCTGTGGAAAAAAAAATTTCTAAGCCACAATTTCAGCAAAAATTTCTAAGGTCACAATTTCAGCAAAAATCTGAAATTCTCCAATTCACTCAAAGATGGTGCCAAAGTTTTGCAAATACTCCCCTGAAAGGTTTGGCGGTGGAAACAGAAGGCATTTTATCATAGGACATGAAATCAGCCCTCGACAACTTAACCTATGAAAAAAAAAAATTCTAAGCCCCGGGGTCACAATTTCAGCAAAAATCTGAAATTCTCCAATTCACTCAAAAATGGTGCTAAACTGTTGCACATTCTTCCTGGAAAGGTTTGGCGGTGGAAACAGACGGCTTTTTATCATAGGACATGAAATCAGCCCTCAACAACTTAACCTGTGAAAAAAAAATTTCTAAGCCCCGGGGTCACAACTTCAGCAAAAATCTGAAATTCTGCAATTCACTCAAAGATGGTGCCAACGTGTTGCAAATACTCCCCTGAAAGGTTTGGCGGTGGAAACAGAAGGCTTTTTATCATAGGACATGAAATCAGCCCTCGACAACTTAACCTGTGAAAAAAAAAATTTTCTAAGCCCCGGGGTCACAACTTCAGCAAAAATCTGAAATTCTCCAATTCACTCAAAGATGGTGCCAACGTGTTGCAAATACTCCCCTGAAAGGTTTGGCGGTGGAAACAGAAGGCTTTTTATCATAGGACATGAAATCAGCCCTCGACAACTTAACCTATGAAAAAAAAAAATTCTAAGCCCCGGGGTCACAACTTCAGCAAAAATCTGAAATTCTCCAATTCACTCAAAAATGGTGCCAAAGTTTTGCAAATACTCCCCAGAAAGGTTTGGCGGTGGAAACAGACGGCTTTTTATCATAGGACATGAAATCAGCCCTCAACATATTAACCTGTGGAAAAAAAAATTTCTAAGCCCCGGGGTCACAACTTCAGCAAAAATCTGAAATTCTCCAATTCACTCAAAGATGGTGCCAAAGTTTTGCAAATACTCCCCTGAAAGGTTTGGCGGTGCAAACAGAAGGCTTTTTATCATAGGACATGAAATCAGCCCTCGACAACTTAACCTGTGGGAAAAAAAATTCTAAGCCCCGGGGTCACAATTTCAGCAAAAATCTGAAATTCTCCAATTCACTCAAAAATGGTGCTAAACTGTTGCACATTCTTCCTTGAAAGGTTTGGCGGTGGAAACAGACGGCTTTTTATCATAGGACATGAAATCAGCCCTCGACAACTTAACCTGTGGAAAAAAAAATTTCTAAGCCCCGGGGTCACAACTTCAGCAAAAATCTGAAATTCTCCAATTCACTCAAAGATGGTGCCAAAGTTTTGCAAATACTCCCCTGAAAGGTTTGGCGGTGCAAACAGAAGGCTTTTTATAATAGGCCAAGAAATCAACCCTCGACAACTTAACCTGTGAAAAAAAAAATTTCTAAGCCCCGGGGTCACAACTTCAGCAAAAATCTGAAATTCTCCAATTCACTCAAAAATGGTGCCAAAGTTTTGCAAATACTCCCCTGAAAGGTTTGGCGGTGGAAACAGAAGGCTTTTTATCATAGGACATGAAATCAGCCCTCGACAACTTAACCTGTGGAAAAAAAAATTCTAAGCCCCGGGGTCACAACTTCAGCAAAAATCTGAAATTCTCCAATTCACTCAAAAATGGTGCCAAAGTTTTGCAAATACTCCCCTGAAAGGTTTGGAGGTGGAAACAGAAGGCTTTTTATCATAGGACATGAAATCAGCCCTCGACAACTTAACCTGTGAAAAAAAAAATTTCTAAGCCCCGGGGTCACAACTTCAGCAAAAATCTGAAATTCTCCAATTCACTCAAAGATGGTGCCAAAGTTTTGCAAATACTCCCCTGAAAGGTTTGGCGGTGCAAACAGAAGGCTTTTTATCATAGGCCAAGAAATCAACCCTCGACAACTTAACCTGTGAAAAAAAAAATTTCTAAGCCCCGGGGTCACAACTTCAGCAAAAATCTGAAATTCTCCAATTCACTCAAAAATGGTGCCAAAGTTTTGCAAATACTCCCCTGAAAGGTTTGGCGGTGGAAACAGAAGGCTTTTTATCATAGGCCAAGAAATCAACCCTTGACAACTTAACCTGTGGAAAAAAAAAAATTCTAAGCCCCGGGGTCACAACTTCAGCAAAAATCTGAAATTCTCCAATTCACTCAAAAATGGTGCCAAAGTTTTGCAAATACTCCCCTGAAAGGTTTGGAGGTGGAAACAGAAGGCTTTTTATCATAGGACATGAAATCAACCCTCGACAACTTAACGTGTAAAAAAAAAAATTCTAAGCCCCGGGGTCACAACTTCAGCAAAAATCTGAAATTCTCCAATTCACTCAAAAATGGTGCCAAAGTTCTGCAAATACTCCCCTGAAAGGTTTGGAGGTGGAAACAGAAGGCTTTTTATCATAGGACATGAAATCAGCCCTCGACAACTTAACCTGTGAAAAAAAAATTCTAAGCCCCGGGGTCACAACTTCAGCAAAAATCTGAAATTCTCCAATTCACTCAAAGATGGTGCCAACGTGTTGCAAATACTCCCCTGAAAGGTTTGGCGGTGGAAACAGAAGGCTTTTTATCATAGGACATGAAATCAGCCCTTGACAACTTAACCTATGAAAAAAAAAAAATTCTAAGCCCCGGGGTCACAATTTCAGCAAAAATCTGAAATTCTCCAATTCACTCAAAAATGGTGCTAAACTGTTGCACATTCTTCCTGGAAAGGTTTGGCGGTGGAAACAGACGGCTTTTTATCATAGGACATGAAATCAGCCCTCGACAACTTAACCTGTGGAAAAAAAAATTTCTAAGCCCCGGGGTCACAACTTCAGCAAAAATCTGAAATTCTCCAATTCACTCAAAGATGGTGCCAAAGTTTTGCAAATACTCCCCTGAAAGGTTTGGCGGTGCAAACAGAAGGCTTTTTATAATAGGCCAAGAAATCAACCCTCGACAACTTAACCTGTGAAAAAAAAAAATTCTAAGCCCCGGGGTCACAACTTCAGCAAAAATCTGAAATTCTCCAATTCACTCAAAAATGGTGCCAAAGTTTTGCAAATACTCCCCTGAAAGGTTAGGCGGTGCAAACAGAAGGCTTTTTATCATAGGCCAAGAAATCAACCCTCGACAACTTAACCTGTGAAAAAAAAAAATTTCTAAGCCCCAGGGTCACAACTTCAGCAAAAATCTGAAATTCTCCAATTCACTCAAAAATGGTGCCAATGTTTTGCAAATACTCCCCTGAAAGGTTTGGCGGTGCAAACAGAAGGCTTTTTATCATTGGACATGAAATCAGCCCTCGACAACTTAACCTGTGAAAAAAAAATTTCTAAGCCCCGGGGTCACAACTTCAGCAAAAATCTGAAATTCTCCAATTCACTCAAAGATGGTGCCAAAGTTTTGCAAATACTCCCCTGAAAGGTTTGGCGGTGCAAACAGAAGGCTTTTTATCAGAGGCCAAGAAATCAACCCTCGACAACTTTACCTGTGAAAAAAAAAAATTTCTAAGCCCCGGGGTCACAACTTCAGCAAAAATCTGAAATTCTCCAATTCACTCAAAAATGGTGCCAAAGTTTTGCAAATACTCCCCAGAAAGGTTTGGCGGTGGAAACAGAAGGCTTTTTATCATAGGACATGAAATCAGCCCTCAACATATTAACCTGTGAAAAAAAAATTTCTAAGCCCCGGGGTCACAACTTCAGCAAAAACCTGAAATTCTCCAATTCACTCAAAGATGGTGCCAAAGTTTTGCAAATACTCCCCTGAAAGGTTTGGCGGTGCAAACAGAAGGCTTTTTATCATAGGACATGAAATCAGCCCTCGACAACTTAACCTGTGAAAAAAAAAATTTCTAAGCCCCGGGGTCACAATTTCAGCAAAAATCTGAAATTCTCCAATTCACTCAAAAATGGTGCTAAACTGTTGCACATTCTTCCTTGAAAGGTTTGGCGGTGGAAACAGACGGCTTTTTATCATAGGACATGAAATCAGCCCTCGACAACTTAACCTGTGGAAAAAAAATTTTCTAAGCCCCGGGGTCACAACTTCAGCAAAAATCTGAAATTCTCCAATTCACTCAAAGATGGTGCCAAAGTTTTGCAAATACTCCCCTGAAAGGTTTTGCGGTGCAAACAGAAGGCTTTTTATCAGAGGCCAAGAAATCAACCCTCGACAACTTAACCTGTGAAAAAAAAAATTTCTAAGCCCCGGGGTCACAACTTCAGCAAAAATCTGAAATTCTCCAATTCACTCAAAAATGGTGCCAAAGTTTTGCAAATACTCCCCTGAAAGGTTTGGCGGTGGAAACAGAAGGCTTTTTATCATAGGACATGAAATCAGCCCTCGACAACTTAACCTGTGAAAAAAAAATTTCTAAGCCCCGGGGTCACAACTTCAGCAAAAATCTGAAATTCTCCAATTCACTCAAAGATGGTGCCAAAGTTTTGCAAATACTCCCCTGAAAGGTTTGGCGGTGCAAACAGAAGGCTTTTTATCATAGGCCAAGAAATCAACCCTCGACAACTTAACCTGTGGGAAAAAAAATTTCTAAGCCCCGGGGTCACAACTTCAGCAAAAATCTGAAATTCTCCAATTCACTCAAAAATGGTGCCAAAGTTTTGCAAATACTCCCCTGAAAGGTTTGGCGGTGCAAACAGAAGGCTTTTTATCATAGGCCAAGAAATCAACCCTCGACAACTTAACCTGTGAAAAAAAAAATTTCTAAGCCCCAGGGTCACAACTTCAGCAAAAATCTGAAATTCTCCAATTCACTCAAAAATGGTGCCAAAGTTTTGCAAATACTCCCCTGAAAGGTTTGAAGGTGGAAACAGAAGGCTTTTTATCATAGGACATGAAATCAGCCCTCGACAACTTAACCTGTGAAAAAAAAAATTTCTAAGCCCCGGGGTCACAACTTCAGCAAAAATCTGAAATTCTCCAATTCACTCAAAAATGGTGCCAAAGTTTTGCAAATACTCCCCTGAAAGGTTTGGCGGTGCAAACAGAAGGCTTTTTATCATTGGACATGAAATCAGCCCTCGACAACTTAACCTGTGAAAAAAAAATTTCTAAGCCCCGGGGTCACAACTTCAGCAAAAATCTGAAATTCTCCAATTCACTCAAAGATGGTGCCAAAGTTTTGCAAATACTCCCCTGAAAGGTTTGGCGGTGCAAACAGAAGGCTTTTTATCAGAGGCCAAGAAATCAACCCTCGACAACTTAACCTGTGAAAAAAAAAATTTCTAAGCCCCGGGGTCACAACTTCAGCAAAAATCTGAAATTCTCCAATTCACTCAAAAATGGTGCCAAAGTTTTGCAAATACTCCCCAGAAAGGTTTGGCGGTGGAAACAGAAGGCTTTTTATCATAGGACATGAAATCAGCCCTCAACATATTAACCTGTGGAAAAAAAAAATTCTAAGCCCCGGGGTCACAACTTCAGCAAAAATCTGAAATTCTCCAATTGACTCAAAGATGGTGCCAAAGTTTTGCAAATACTCCCCAGAAAGGTTTGGCGGTGGAAACAGAAGGCTTTTTATCATAGGCCAAGAAATCCACCCTCGACAACTTAACCTGTGAAAAAAAAAATTTCTAAGCCCCGGGGTCACAACTTCAGCAAAAATCTGAAATTCTCCAATTCACTCAAAAATGGTGCCAAAGTTTTGCAAATACTCCCCTGAAAGGTTTGGCGGTGCAAACAGAAGGCTTTTTATCATAGGCCAAGAAATCAACCCTCGACAACTTAACCTGTGAAAAAAAAAATTTCTAAGCCCCAGGGTCACAACTTCAGCAAAAATCTGAAATTCTCCAATTCACTCAAAAATGGTGCCAAAGTTTTGCAAATACTCCCCTGAAAGGTTTGGCGGTGGAAACAGAAGGCTTTTTATCATAGGACATGAAATCAGCCCTCGACAACTTAACCTGTGAAAAAAAAATTTCTAAGCCCCGGGGTCACAACTTCAGCAAAAATCTGAAATTCTCCAATTCACTCAAAGATGGTGCCAAAGTTTTGCAAATACTCCCCTGAAAGGTTTGGCGGTGCAAACAGAAGGCTTTTTATCATAGGCCAAGAAATCAACCCTCGACAACTTAACCTGTGGAAAAAAAAATTTCTAAGCCCCGGGGTCACAACTTCAGCAAAAATCTGAAATTCTCCAATTCACTCAAAAATGGTGCCAAAGTTTTGCAAATACTCCCCTGAAAGGTTTGGCGGTGCAAACAGAAGGCTTTTTATCATAGGCCAAGAAATCAACCCTCGACAACTTAACCTGTGAAAAAAAAAATTTCTAAGCCCCAGGGTCACAACTTCAGCAAAAATCTGAAATTCTCCAATTCACTCAAAAATGGTGCCAAAGTTTTGCAAATACTCCCCTGAAAGGTTTGAAGGTGGAAACAGAAGGCTTTTTATCATAGGACATGAAATCAGCCCTCGACAACTTAACCTGTGAAAAAAAAAATTTCTAAGCCCCGGGGTCACAACTTCAGCAAAAATCTGAAATTCTCCAATTCACTCAAAAATGGTGCCAAAGTTTTGCAAATACTCCCCTGAAAGGTTTGGCGGTGCAAACAGAAGGCTTTTTATCATAGGACATGAAATCAGCCCTCGACAACTTAACCTGTGAAAAAAAAAATTTCTAAGCCCCGGGGTCACAATTTCAGCAAAAATCTGAAATTCTCCAATTCACTCAAAAATGGTGCTAAACTGTTGCACATTCTTCCTTGAAAGGTTTGGCGGTGGAAACAGATGGCTTTTTATCATAGGACATGAAATCAGCCCTCGACAACTTAACCTGTGGAAAAAAAATTTTCTAAGCCCCGGGGTCACAACTTCAGCAAAAATCTGAAATTCTCCAATTCACTCAAAGATGGTGCCAAAGTTTTGCAAATACTCCCCTGAAAGGTTTTGCGGTGCAAACAGAAGGCTTTTTATCAGAGGCCAAGAAATCAACCCTCGACAACTTAACCTGTGAAAAAAAAAATTTCTAAGCCCCGGGGTCACAACTTCAGCAAAAATCTGAAATTCTCCAATTCACTCAAAAATGGTGCCAAAGTTTTGCAAATACTCCCCTGAAAGGTTTGGCGGTGGAAACAGAAGGCTTTTTATCATAGGACATGAAATCAGCCCTCGACAACTTAACCTGTGAAAAAAAAATTTCTAAGCCCCGGGGTCACAACTTCAGCAAAAATCTGAAATTCTCCAATTCACTCAAAGATGGTGCCAAAGTTTTGCAAATACTCCCCTGAAAGGTTTGGCGGTGCAAACAGAAGGCTTTTTATCATAGGCCAAGAAATCAACCCTCGACAACTTAACCTGTGGGAAAAAAAATTTCTAAGCCCCGGGGTCACAACTTCAGCAAAAATCTGAAATTCTCCAATTCACTCAAAAATGGTGCCAAAGTTTTGCAAATACTCCCCTGAAAGGTTTGGCGGTGCAAACAGAAGGCTTTTTATCATAGGCCAAGAAATCAACCCTCGACAACTTAACCTGTGAAAAAAAAAATTTCTAAGCCCCAGGGTCACAACTTCAGCAAAAATCTGAAATTCTCCAATTCACTCAAAAATGGTGCCAAAGTTTTGCAAATACTCCCCTGAAAGGTTTGAAGGTGGAAACAGAAGGCTTTTTATCATAGGACATGAAATCAGCCCTCGACAACTTAACCTGTGAAAAAAAAAATTTCTAAGCCCCGGGGTCACAACTTCAGCAAAAATCTGAAATTCTCCAATTCACTCAAAAATGGTGCCAAAGTTTTGCAAATACTCCCCTGAAAGGTTTGGCGGTGCAAACAGAAGGCTTTTTATCATTGGACATGAAATCAGCCCTCGACAACTTAACCTGTGAAAAAAAAATTTCTAAGCCCCGGGGTCACAACTTCAGCAAAAATCTGAAATTCTCCAATTCACTCAAAGATGGTGCCAAAGTTTTGCAAATACTCCCCTGAAAGGTTTGGCGGTGCAAACAGAAGGCTTTTTATCAGAGGCCAAGAAATCAACCCTCGACAACTTAACCTGTGAAAAAAAAAATTTCTAAGCCCCGGGGTCACAACTTCAGCAAAAATCTGAAATTCTCCAATTCACTCAAAAATGGTGCCAAAGTTTTGCAAATACTCCCCAGAAAGGTTTGGCGGTGGAAACAGAAGGCTTTTTATCATAGGACATGAAATCAGCCCTCAACATATTAACCTGTGGAAAAAAAAAATTCTAAGCCCCGGGGTCACAACTTCAGCAAAAATCTGAAATTCTCCAATTGACTCAAAGATGGTGCCAAAGTTTTGCAAATACTCCCCAGAAAGGTTTGGCGGTGGAAACAGAAGGCTTTTTATCATAGGCCAAGAAATCCACCCTCGACAACTTAACCTGTGAAAAAAAAAATTTCTAAGCCCCGGGGTCACAACTTCAGCAAAAATCTGAAATTCTCCAATTCACTCAAAAATGGTGCCAAAGTTTTGCAAATACTCCCCTGAAAGGTTTGGCGGTGCAAACAGAAGGCTTTTTATCATAGGCCAAGAAATCAACCCTCGACAACTTAACCTGTGAAAAAAAAAATTTCTAAGCCCCAGGGTCACAACTTCAGCAAAAATCTGAAATTCTCCAATTCACTCAAAAATGGTGCCAAAGTTTTGCAAATACTCCCCTGAAAGGTTTGGCGGTGGAAACAGAAGGCTTTTTATCATAGGACATGAAATCAGGCCTCGACAACTTAACCTGTGAAAAAAAAATTTCTAAGCCCCGGGGTCACAACTTCAGCAAAAATCTGAAATTCTCCAATTCACTCAAAGATGGTGCCAAAGTTTTGCAAATACTCCCCTGAAAGGTTTGGCGGTGCAAACAGAAGGCTTTTTATCATAGGCCAAGAAATCAACCCTCGACAACTTAACCTGTGGAAAAAAAAATTTCTAAGCCCCGGGGTCACAACTTCAGCAAAAATCTGAAATTCTCCAATTCACTCAAAAATGGTGCCAAAGTTTTGCAAATACTCCCCTGAAAGGTTTGGCGGTGCAAACAGAAGGCTTTTTATCATAGGCCAAGAAATCAACCCTCGACAACTTAACCTGTGAAAAAAAAAATTTCTAAGCCCCAGGGTCACAACTTCAGCAAAAATCTGAAATTCTCCAATTCACTCAAAAATGGTGCCAAAGTTTTGCAAATACTCCCCTGAAAGGTTTGAAGGTGGAAACAGAAGGCTTTTTATCATAGGACATGAAATCAGCCCTCGACAACTTAACCTGTGAAAAAAAAAAATTCTAAGCCCCGGGGTCACAACTTCAGCAAAAATCTGAAATTCTCCAATTCACTCAAAAATGGTGCCAAAGTTTTGCAAATACTCCCCTGAAAGGTTTGGCGGTGCAAACAGAAGGCTTTTTATCATTGGACATGAAATCAGCCCTCGACAACTTAACCTGTGAAAAAAAAATTTCTAAGCCCCGGGGTCACAACTTCAGCAAAAATCTGAAATTCTCCAATTCACTCAAAGATGGTGCCAAAGTTTTGCAAATACTCCCCTGAAAGGTTTGGCGGTGCAAACAGAAGGCTTTTTATCAGAGGCCAAGAAATCAACCCTCGACAACTTAACCTGTGAAAAAAAAAATTTCTAAGGCCCGGGGTCACAACTTCAGCAAAAATCTGAAATTCTCCAACTCACTCAAAAATGGTGCCAAAGTTTTGCAAATACTCCCCAGAAAGGTTTGGCGGTGGAAACAGAAGGCTTTTTATCATAGGACATGAAATCAGCCCTCAACATATTAACCTGTGGAAAAAAAATTTCTAAGCCCCGGGGTCACAACTTCAGCAAAAATCTGAAATTCTCCAATTCACTCAAAGATGGTGCCAAAGTTTTGCAAATACTCCCCTGAAAGGTTTGGCGGTGCAAACAGAAGGCTTTTTATCATAGGACATGAAATCAGCCCTCGACAACTTAACCTGTGGGAAAAAAAATTCTAAGCCCCGGGGTCACAATTTCAGCAAAAATCTGAAATTCTCCAATTCACTCAAAAATGGTGCTAAACTGTTGCACATTCTTCTTTGAAAGGTTTGGCGGTGGAAACAGACGGCTTTTTATCATAGGACATGAAATCAGCCCTCGACAACTTAACCTGTGGAAAAAAAAAATTCTAAGCCCCGGGGTCACAACTTCAGCAAAAATCTGAAATTCTCCAATTCACTCAAAGATGGTGCCAAAGTTTTGCAAATACTCCCCTGAAAGGTTTGGCGGTGCAAACAGAAGGCTTTTTATAATAGGCCAAGAAATCAACCCTCGACAACTTAACCTGTGAAAAAAAAAATTTCTAAGCCCCGGGGTCACAACTTCAGCAAAAATCTGAAATTCTCCAATTCACTCAAAAATGGTGCCAAAGTTTTGCAAATACTCCCCTGAAAGGTTTGGAGGTGGAAACAGAAGGCTTTTTATCATAGGACATGAAATCAGCCCTCGACAACTTAACCTGTGGAAAAAAAAATTTCTAAGCCCCGGGGCCACAACTTCAGCAAAAATCTGAAATTCTCCAATTCACTCAAAGATGGTGCCAAAGTTTTGCAAATACTCCCCTGAAAGGTTTGGCGGTGCAAACAGAAGGCTTTTTATCAGAGGCCAAGAAATCAACCCTCGACAACTTAACCTGTGAAAAAAAAAATTTCTAAGCCCCGGGGTCACAACTTCAGCAAAAATCTGAAATTCTCCAATTCACTCAAAGATGGTGCCAAAGTTTTGCAAATACTCCCCTGAAAGGTTTGGCGGTGCAAACAGAAGGCTTTTTATAATAGGCCAAGAAATCAACCCTCGAAAACTTAACCTGTGAAAAAAAAAATTTCTAAGCCCCGGGGTCACAACTTCAGCAAAAATCTGAAATTCTCCAATTCACTCAAAGATGGTGCCAAAGTTTTACAAATACTCCCCTGAAAGGTTTGGCAGTGGAAACAGAAGGCTTTTTATCATAGGCCAAGAAATCCACCCTCGACAACTTAACCTGTGAAAAAAAAAAAATTCTAAGCCCCGGGGTCACAACTTCAGCAAAAATCTGAAATTCTCCAATTCACTCAAAGATGGTGCCAAAGTTTTGCAAATACTCCCCTGAAAGGTTTGGCGGTGCAAACAGAAGGCTTTTTATCAGAGGCCAAGAAATCAACCCTCGACAACTTAACCTGTGAAAAAAAAAATTTCTAAGCCCCGGGGTCACAACTTCAGCAAAAATCTGAAATTCTCCAATTCACTCAAAGATGGTGCCAAAGTTTTGCAAATACTCCCCTGAAAGGTTTGGCGGTGCAAACAGAAGGCTTTTTATCAGAGGCCAAGAAATCAACCCTCGACAACTTAACCTGTGAAAAAAAAAAATTCTAAGCCCCGGGGTCACAACTTCAGCAAAAATCTGAAATTCTCCAATTCACTCAAAAATGGTGCCAAAGTTTTGCAAATACTCCCCAGAAAGGTTTGGCAGTGGAAACAGAAGGCTTTTTATCATAGGACATGAAATCAGCCCTCGACAACTTAACCTGTGAAAAAAAAAATTTCTAAGCCCCGGGGTCACAACTTCAGCAAAAATCTGAAATTCTCCAATTCACTCAAAAATGGTGCCAAAGTTTTGCAAATACTCCCCTGAAAGGTTTGGAGGTGGAAACAGAAGGCTTTTTATCATAGGACATGAAATCAGCCCTCAACATATTAACCTGTGGAAAAAAAATTTCTAAGCCCCGGGGTCACAACTTCAGCAAAAATCTGAAATTCTCCAATTCACTCAAAGATGGTGCCAAAGTTTTGCAAATACTCCCCTGAAAGGTTTTGCGGTGGAAACAGACGGCTTTTTATAATAGGCCAAGAAATCAACCCTCGACAACTTAACCTGTGAAAAAAAAAATTTCTAAGCCCCGGGGTCACAACTTCAGCAAAAATCTGAAATTCTCCAATTCACTCAAAAATGGTGCCAAAGTTTTGCAAATACTCCCCTGAAAGGTTTGGAGGTGGAAACAGAAGGCTTTTTATCATAGGACATGAAATCAGCCCTCGACAACTTAACCTGTGGAAAAAAAAATTTCTAAGCCCCGGGGCCACAACTTCAGCAAAAATCTGAAATTCTCCAATTCACTCAAAGATGGTGCCAAAGTTTTGCAAATACTCCCCTGAAAGGTTTGGCGGTGCAAACAGAAGGCTTTTTATCAGAGGCCAAGAAATCAACCCTCGACAACTTAACCTGTGAAAAAAAAAATTTCTAAGCCCCGGGGTCACAACTTCAGCAAAAATCTGAAATTCTCCAATTCACTCAAAGATGGTGCCAAAGTTTTGCAAATACTCCCCTGAAAGGTTTGGCGGTGCAAACAGAAGGCTTTTTATAATAGGCCAAGAAATCAACCCTCGACAACTTAACCTGTGAAAAAAAAAATTTCTAAGCCCCGGGGTCACAACTTCAGCAAAAATCTGAAATTCTCCAATTCACTCAAAGATGGTGCCAAAGTTTTACAAATACTCCCCTGAAAGGTTTGGCAGTGGAAACAGAAGGCTTTTTATCATAGGCCAAGAAATCAACCCTCGACAACTTAACCTGTGAAAAAAAAAAAATTCTAAGCCCCGGGGTCACAACTTCAGCAAAAATCTGAAATTCTCCAATTCACTCAAAGATGGTGCCAAAGTTTTGCAAATACTCCACTGAAAGGTTTGGCGGTGCAAACAGAAGGCTTTTTATCAGAGGCCAAGAAATCAACCCTCGACAACTTAACCTGTGAAAAAAAAAATTTCTAAGCCCCGGGGTCACAACTTCAGCAAAAATCTGAAATTCTCCAATTCACTCAAAGATGGTGCCAAAGTTTTGCAAATACTCCCCTGAAAGGTTTGGCGGTGCAAACAGAAGGCTTTTTATCAGAGGCCAAGAAATCAACCCTCGACAACTTAACCTGTGAAAAAAAAAAATTCTAAGCCCCGGGGTCACAACTTCAGCAAAAATCTGAAATTCTCCAATTCACTCAAAAATGGTGCCAAAGTTTTGCAAATACTCCCCAGAAAGGTTTGGCGGTGGAAACAGAAGGCTTTTTATCATAGGACATGAAATCAGCCCTCGACAACTTAACCTGTGAAAAAAAAAATTTCTAAGCCCCGGGGTCACAACTTCAGCAAAAATCTGAAATTCTCCAATTCACTCAAAAATGGTGCCAAAGTTTTGCAAATACTCCCCTGAAAGGTTTGGAGGTGGAAACAGAAGGCTTTTTATCATAGGACATGAAATCAGCCCTCAACATATTAACCTGTGGAAAAAAAATTTCTAAGCCCCGGGGTCACAACTTCAGCAAAAATCTGAAATTCTCCAATTCACTCAAAGATGGTGCCAAAGTTTTGCAAATACTCCCCTGAAAGGTTTGGCGGTGCAAACAGAAGGCTTTTTATCATAGGACATGAAATCAGCCCTCGACAACTTAACCTGTGGAAAAAAAAATTCTAAGCCCCGGGGTCACAATTTCAGCAAAAATCTGAAATTCTCCAATTCACTCAAAAATGGTGCTAAACTGTTGCACATTCTTCCTTGAAAGGTTTGGCGGTGGAAACAGACGGCTTTTTATCATAGGACATGAAATCAGCCCTCGACAACTTAACCTGTGGAAAAAAAAAATTCTAAGCCCCGGGGTCACAACTTCAGCAAAAATCTGAAATTCTCCAATTCACTCAAAGATGGTGCCAAAGTTTTGCAAATACTCCCCTGAAAGGTTTGGCGGTGCAAACAGAAGGCTTTTTATAATAGGCCAAGAAATCAACCCTCGACAACTTAACCTGTGAAAAAAAAAATTTCTAAGCCCCGGGGTCACAACTTCAGCAAAAATCTGAAATTCTCCAATTCACTCAAAAATGGTGCCAAAGTTTTGCAAATACTCCCCTGAAAGGTTTGGCGGTGGAAACAGAAGGCTTTTTATCATAGGACATGAAATCAGCCCTCGACAACTTAACCTGTGGAAAAAAAAATTTCTAAGCCCCGGGGCCACAACTTCAGCAAAAATCTGAAATTCTCCAATTCACTCAAAGATGGTGCCAAAGTTTTGCAAATACTCCCCTGAAAGGTTTGGCGGTGCAAACAGAAGGCTTTTTATCAGAGGCCAAGAAATCAACCCTCGACAACTTAACCTGTGAAAAAAAAAATTTCTAAGCCCCGGGGTCACAACTTCAGCAAAAATCTGAAATTCTCCAATTCACTCAAAGATGGTGCCAAAGTTTTGCAAATACTCCCCTGAAAGGTTTGGCGGTGCAAACAGAAGGCTTTTTATAATAGGCCAAGAAATCAACCCTCGACAACTTAACCTGTGAAAAAAAAAATTTCTAAGCCCCGGGGTCACAACTTCAGCAAAAATCTGAAATTCTCCAATTCACTCAAAGATGGTGCCAAAGTTTTACAAATACTCCCCTGAAAGGTTTGGCAGTGGAAACAGAAGGCTTTTTATCATAGGCCAAGAAATCAACCCTCGACAACTTAACCAGTGAAAAAAAAAAATTCTAAGCCCCGGGGTCACAACTTCAGCAAAAATCTGAAATTCTCCAATTCACTCAAAAATGGTGCTAAACTGTTGCACATTCTTCCTTGAAAGGTTTGGCGGTGGAAACAGACGGCTTTTTATCATAGGACATGAAATCAGCCCTCGACAACTTAACCTGTGGAAAAAAAAAATTCTAAGCCCCGGGGTCACAACTTCAGCAAAAATCTGAAATTCTCCAATTCACTCAAAGATGGTGCCAAAGTTTTGCAAATACTCCCCTGAAAGGTTTGGCGGTGCAAACAGAAGGCTTTTTATAATAGGCCAAGAAATCAGCCCTCGACAACTTAACCTGTGGGAAAAAAAATTTCTAAGCCCCGGGGTCACAACTTCAGCAAAAATCTGAAATTCTCCAATTCACTCAAAAATGGTGCCAAAGTTTTGCAAATACTCCCCTGAAAGGTTTGGAGGTGGAAACAGAAGGCTTTTTATCATAGGACATGAAATCAGCCCTCGACAACTTAACCTGTGGGAAAAAAAATTTCTAAGCCCCGGGGTCACAACTTCAGCAAAAATCTGAAATTCTCCAATTCACTCAAAAATGGTGCCAAAGTTTTGCAAATACTCCCCTGAAAGGTTTGGAGGTGGAAACAGAAGGCTTTTTATCATAGGACATGAAATCAGCCCTCGACAACTTAACCTGTGGGAAAAAAAATTTCTAAGCCCCGGGGTCACAACTTCAGCAAAAATCTGAAATTCTCCAATTCACTCAAAAATGGTGCCAAAGTTTTGCAAATACTCCCCTGAAAGGTTTGGAGGTGGAAACAGAAGGCTTTTTATCATAGGACATGAAATCAGCCCTCAACATATTAACCTGTGGAAAAAAAATTTCTAAGCCCCGGGGTCACAACTTCAGCAAAAATCTGAAATTCTCCAATTCACTCAAAGATGGTGCCAAAGTTTTGCAAATACTCCCCTGAAAGGTTTGGCGGTGCAAACAGAAGGCTTTTTATCATAGGACATGAAATCAGCCCTCGACAACTTAACCTGTGAAAAAAAAAATTCTAAGCCCCGGGGTCACAATTTCACCAAAAATCTGAAATTCTCCAATTCACTCAAAAATGGTGCTAAACTGTTGCACATTCTTCCTTGAAAGGTTTGGCGGTGGAAACAGACGGCTTTTTATCATAGGACATGAAATCAGCCCTCGACAACTTAACCTGTGGGAAAAAAAAATTCTAAGCCCCGGGGTCACAACTTCAGCAAAAATCTGAAATTCTCCAATTCACTCAAAGATGGTGCCAAAGTTTTGCAAATACTCCCCTGAAAGGTTTGGCGGTGCAAACAGAAGGCTTTTTATAATAGGCCAAGAAATCAACCCTCGACAACTTAACCTGTGAAAAAAAAAATTTCTAAGCCCCGGGGTCACAACTTCAGCAAAAATCTGAAATTCTCCAATTCACTCAAAAATGGTGCCAAAGTTTTGCAAATACTCCCCTGAAAGGTTTGGAGGTGGAAACAGAAGGCTTTTTATCATAGGACATGAAATCAGCCCTCGACAACTTAACCTGTGGAAAAAAAAATTTCTAAGCCCCGGGGCCACAACTTCAGCAAAAATCTGAAATTCTCCAATTCACTCAAAGATGGTGCCAAAGTTTTGCAAATAGTCCCCTGAAAGGTTTGGCGGTGCAAACAGAAGGCTTTTTATCAGAGGCCAAGAAATCAACCCTCGACAACTTAACCTGTGAAAAAAAAAATTTCTAAGCCCCGGGGTCACAACTTCAGCAAAAATCTGAAATTCTCCAATTCACTCAAAGATGGTGCCAAAGTTTTGCAAATACTCCCCTGAAAGGTTTGGCGGTGCAAACAGAAGGCTTTTTATAATAGGCCAAGAAATCAACCCTCGACAACTTAACCTGTGAAAAAAAAAATTTCTAAGCCCCGGGGTCACAACTTCAGCAAAAATCTGAAATTCTCCAATTCACTCAAAGATGGTGCCAAAGTTTTACAAATACTCCCCTGAAAGGTTTGGCAGTGGAAACAGAAGGCTTTTTATCATAGGCCAAGAAATCAACCCTCGACAACTTAACCTGTGAAAAAAAAAAAATTCTAAGCCCCGGGGTCACAACTTCAGCAAAAATCTGAAATTCTCCAATTCACTCAAAGATGGTGCCAAAGTTTTGCAAATACTCCCCTGAAAGGTTTGGCGGTGCAAACAGAAGGCTTTTTATCAGAGGCCAAGAAATCAGCCCTCGACAACTTAACCTGTGAAAAAAAAAATTTCTAAGCCCCGGGGTCACAACTTCAGCAAAAATCTGAAATTCTCCAATTCACTCAAAAATGGTGCCATAGTTTTGCAAATACTCCCCTGAAAGGTTTGGCGGTGGAAACAGAAGGCTTTTTATCATAGGACATGAAATCAGCCCTCGACAACTTAACCTGTGAAAAAAAAAAATTCTAAGCCCCGGGGTCACAACTTCAGCAAAAATCTGAAATTCTCCAATTCACTCAAAGATGGTGCCAAAGTTTTGCAAATATTCCCCTGAAAGGTTTTGCGGTGGAAACAGAAGGCTTTTTATCATAGGACATGAAATCAGCCCTCGACAACTTAACCTGTGAAAAAAAAAATTCTAAGCCCCGGGGTCACAACTTCAGCAAAAATCTGAAATTCTCCAATTCACTCAAAAATGGTGCCAAAGTTTTGCAAATACTCCCCTGAAAGGTTTGGAGGTGGAAACAGAAGGCTTTTTATCATAGGACATGAAATCAGCCCTCGACAACTTAACCTGTGAAAAAAAAAATTCTAAGCCCCGGGGTCACAACTTCAGCAAAAATCTGAAATTCTCCAATTCGCTCAAAAATGGTGCCAAAGTTTTGCAAATACTCCCCTGAAAGGTTTGGCGGTGGAAACAGAAGGCTTTTTATCATAGGACATGAAATCAGCCCTCGACAACTTAACCTGTGAAAAAAAAAAATTCTAAGCCCCGGGGTCACAATTTCAGCAAAAATCTGAAATTCTCCAATTCACTCAAAGATGGTGCCAAAGTTTTGCAAATATTCCCCTGAAAGGTTTTGCGGTGGAAACAGAAGGCTTTTTATCATAGGACATGAAATCAGCCCTCGACAACTTAACCTGTGAAAAAAAAATTTCTAAGCCCCGGGGTCACAACTTCAGCAAAAATCTGAAATTCTCCAATTCACTCAAAGATGGTGCCAAAGTTTTGCAAATACTCCCCTGAAAGGTTTGGCGGTGCAAACAGAAGGCTTTTTATCATAGGCCAAGAAATCAACCCTCGACAACTTAACCTGTGAAAAAAAAAATTTCTAAGCCCCGGGGTCACAACTTCAGCAAAAATCTGAAATTCTCCAATTCACTCAAAAATGGTGCCAAAGTTTTGCAAATACTCCCCTGAAAGGTTTGGCGGTGGAAACAGAAGGCTTTTTATCATAGGCCAAGAAATCAACCCTCGACAACTTAACCTGTGGGAAAAAAAAAATTCTAAGCCCCGGGGTCACAACTTCAGCAAAAATCTGAAATTCTCCAATTCACTCAAAAATGGTGCCAAAGTTTTGCAAATACTCCCCTGAAAGGTTTGGCGGTGGAAACAGAAGGCATTTTATCATAGGACATGAAATCAACCCTCGACAACTTAACGTGTAAAAAAAAAAATTCTAAGCCCCGGGGTCACAACTTCAGCAAAAATCTGAAATTCTCCAATTCACTCAAAAATGGTGCCAAAGTTCTGCAAATACTCCCCTGAAAGGTTTGGAGGTGGAAACAGAAGGCTTTTTATCATAGGACATGAAATCAGCCCTCGACAACTTAACCTGTGAAAAAAAAATTTCTAAGCCCCGGGGTCACAACTTCAGCAAAAATCTCAAATTCTGCAATTCACTCAAAGATGGTGCCAAAGTTTTGCAAATACTCCCCTGAAAGGTTTGGCGGTGGAAACAGAAGGCTTTTTATCATAGGCCAAGAAATCAACCCTCGACAACTTAACCTGTGAAAAAAAAAATTTCTAAGCCCCGGGGTCACAACTTCAGCAAAAATCTGAAATTCTCCAATTCACTCAAAGATGGTGCCAACGTGTTGCAAATACTCCCCTGAAAGGTTTGGCGGTGGAAACAGAAGGCTTTTTATCATAGGACATGAAATCAGCCCTTGACAACTTAACCTATGAAAAAAAAAAAATTCTAAGCCCCGGGGTCACAATTTCAGCAAAAATCTGAAATTCTCCAATTCACTCAAAAATGGTGCTAAACTGTTGCACATTCTTCCTGGAAAGGTTTGGCGGTGGAAACAGACGGCTTTTTATCATAGGACATGAAATCAGCCCTCGAAAACTTAACCTGTGGAAAAAAAAATTTCTAAGCCCCGGGGTCACAACTTCAGCAAAAATCTGAAATTCTCTAATTCACTCAAAGATGGTGCCGAAGTTTTGCAAATACTCCCCTGAAAGGTTTGGCGGTGCAAACAGAAGGCTTTTTATAATAGGCCAAGAAATCAACCCTCGACAACTTAACCTGTGAAAAAAAAAAATTCTAAGCCCCGGGGTCACAACTTCAGCAAAAATCTGAAATTCTCCAATTCACTCAAAAATGGTGCCAAAGTTTTGCAAATACTCCCCTGAAAGGTTTGGCGGTGCAAACAGAACTCTTTTTATCATAGGCCAAGAAATCAACCCTCGACAACTTAACCTGTGAAAAAAAAAAATTTCTAAGCCCCAGGGTCACAACTTCAGCAAAAATCTGAAATTCTCCAATTCACTCAAAAATGGTGCCAAAGTTTTGCAAATACTCCCCTGAAAGGTTTGGAGGTGGAAACAGAAGGCTTTTTATCATAGGACATGAAATCAGCCCTCGACAACTTAACCTGTGGGAAAAAAAATTTCTAAGCCCCGGGGTCACAACTTCAGCAAAAATCTGAAATTCTCCAATTCACTCAAAAATGGTGCCAAAGTTTTGCAAATACTCCCCTGAAAGGTTTGGAGGTGGAAACAGAAGGCTTTTTATCATAGGACATGAAATCAGCCCTCGACAACTTAACCTGTGGGAAAAAAAATTTCTAAGCCCCGGGGTCACAACTTCAGCAAAAATCTGAAATTCTCCAATTCACTCAAAGATGGTGCCAAAGTTTTGCAAATACTCCCCTGAAAGGTTTGGCGGTGCAAACAGAAGGCTTTTTATCATAGGACATGAAATCAGCCCTCGACAACTTAACCTGTGGGGAAAAAAATTTCTAAGCCCCGGGGTCACAACTTCAGCAAAAATCTGAAATTCTCCAATTCACTCAAAAATGGTGCCAAAGTTTTGCAAATACTCCCCTGAAAGGTTTGGAGGTGGAAACAGAAGGCTTTTTATCATAGGACATGAAATCAGCCCTCGACAACTTAACCTGTGGGAAAAAAAATTTCTAAGCCCCGGGGTCACAACTTCAGCAAAAATCTGAAATTCTCCAATTCACTCAAAGATGGTGCCAAAGTTTTGCAAATACTCCCCTGAAAGGTTTGGCGGTGCAAACAGAAGGCTTTTTATCCGAGGCCAAGAAATCAACACTCGACAACTTTACCTGTGAAAAGAAAAATTTCTAAGCCCCGGGGTCACAACTTCAGCAAAAATCTGAAATTCTCCAATTCACTCAAAAATGGTGCCATAGTTTTGCAAATACTCCCCTGAAAGGTTTGGCGGTGGAAACAGAAGGCTTTTTATCATAGGACATGAAATCAGCCCTCGACAACTTAACCTGTGAAAAAAAAAAATTCTAAGCCCCGGGGTCACAACTTCAGCAAAAATCTGAAATTCTCCAATTCACTCAAAGATGGTGCCAAAGTTTTGCAAATATTCCCCTGAAAGGTTTTGCGGTGGAAACAGAAGGCTTTTTATCATAGGACATGAAATCAGCCCTCGACAACTTAACCTGTGAAAAAAAAAATTCTAAGCCCCGGGGTCACAACTTCAGCAAAAATCTGAAATTCTCCAATTCACTCAAAAATGGTGCCAAAGTTTTGCAAATACTCCCCTGAAAGGTTTGGAGGTGGAAACAGAAGGCTTTTTATCATAGGACATGAAATCAGCCCTCGACAACTTAACCTGTGAAAAAAAAAATTCTAAGCCCCGGGGTCACAACTTCAGCAAAAATCTGAAATTCTCCAATTCGCTCAAAAATGGTGCCAAAGTTTTGCAAATACTCCCCTGAAAGGTTTGGCGGTGGAAACAGAAGGCTTTTTATCATAGGACATGAAATCAGCCCTCGACAACTTAACCTGTGAAAAAAAAAAATTCTAAGCCCCGGGGTCACAATTTCAGCAAAAATCTGAAATTCTCCAATTCACTCAAAGATGGTGCCAAAGTTTTGCAAATATTCCCCTGAAAGGTTTTGCGGTGGAAACAGAAGGCTTTTTATCATAGGACATGAAATCAGCCCTCGACAACTTAACCTGTGAAAAAAAAATTTCTAAGCCCCGGGGTCACAACTTCAGCAAAAATCTGAAATTCTCCAATTCACTCAAAGATGGTGCCAAAGTTTTGCAAATACTCCCCTGAAAGGTTTGGCGGTGCAAACAGAAGGCTTTTTATCATAGGCCAAGAAATCAACCCTCGACAACTTAACCTGTGAAAAAAAAAATTTCTAAGCCCCGGGGTCACAACTTCAGCAAAAATCTGAAATTCTCCAATTCACTCAAAAATGGTGCCAAAGTTTTGCAAATACTCCCCTGAAAGGTTTGGCGGTGGAAACAGAAGGCTTTTTATCATAGGCCAAGAAATCAACCCTCGACAACTTAACCTGTGGGAAAAAAAAAATTCTAAGCCCCGGGGTCACAACTTCAGCAAAAATCTGAAATTCTCCAATTCACTCAAAAATGGTGCCAAAGTTTTGCAAATACTCCCCTGAAAGGTTTGGCGGTGGAAACAGAAGGCATTTTATCATAGGACATGAAATCAACCCTCGACAACTTAACGTGTAAAAAAAAAAATTCTAAGCCCCGGGGTCACAACTTCAGCAAAAATCTGAAATTCTCCAATTCACTCAAAAATGGTGCCAAAGTTCTGCAAATACTCCCCTGAAAGGTTTGGAGGTGGAAACAGAAGGCTTTTTATCATAGGACATGAAATCAGCCCTCGACAACTTAACCTGTGAAAAAAAAATTTCTAAGCCCCGGGGTCACAACTTCAGCAAAAATCTCAAATTCTGCAATTCACTCAAAGATGGTGCCAAAGTTTTGCAAATACTCCCCTGAAAGGTTTGGCGGTGGAAACAGAAGGCTTTTTATCATAGGCCAAGAAATCAACCCTCGACAACTTAACCTGTGAAAAAAAAAATTTCTAAGCCCCGGGGTCACAACTTCAGCAAAAATCTGAAATTCTCCAATTCACTCAAAGATGGTGCCAACGTGTTGCAAATACTCCCCTGAAAGGTTTGGCGGTGGAAACAGAAGGCTTTTTATCATAGGACATGAAATCAGCCCTTGACAACTTAACCTATGAAAAAAAAAAAATTCTAAGCCCCGGGGTCACAATTTCAGCAAAAATCTGAAATTCTCCAATTCACTCAAAAATGGTGCTAAACTGTTGCACATTCTTCCTGGAAAGGTTTGGCGGTGGAAACAGACGGCTTTTTATCATAGGACATGAAATCAGCCCTCGAAAACTTAACCTGTGGAAAAAAAAATTTCTAAGCCCCGGGGTCACAACTTCAGCAAAAATCTGAAATTCTCTAATTCACTCAAAGATGGTGCCGAAGTTTTGCAAATACTCCCCTGAAAGGTTTGGCGGTGCAAACAGAAGGCTTTTTATAATAGGCCAAGAAATCAACCCTCGACAACTTAACCTGTGAAAAAAAAAAATTCTAAGCCCCGGGGTCACAACTTCAGCAAAAATCTGAAATTCTCCAATTCACTCAAAAATGGTGCCAAAGTTTTGCAAATACTCCCCTGAAAGGTTTGGCGGTGCAAACAGAACTCTTTTTATCATAGGCCAAGAAATCAACCCTCGACAACTTAACCTGTGAAAAAAAAAAATTTCTAAGCCCCAGGGTCACAACTTCAGCAAAAATCTGAAATTCTCCAATTCACTCAAAAATGGTGCCAAAGTTTTGCAAATACTCCCCTGAAAGGTTTGGAGGTGGAAACAGAAGGCTTTTTATCATAGGACATGAAATCAGCCCTCGACAACTTAACCTGTGGGAAAAAAAATTTCTAAGCCCCGGGGTCACAACTTCAGCAAAAATCTGAAATTCTCCAATTCACTCAAAAATGGTGCCAAAGTTTTGCAAATACTCCCCTGAAAGGTTTGGAGGTGGAAACAGAAGGCTTTTTATCATAGGACATGAAATCAGCCCTCGACAACTTAACCTGTGGGAAAAAAAATTTCTAAGCCCCGGGGTCACAACTTCAGCAAAAATCTGAAATTCTCCAATTCACTCAAAGATGGTGCCAAAGTTTTGCAAATACTCCCCTGAAAGGTTTGGCGGTGCAAACAGAAGGCTTTTTATCATAGGACATGAAATCAGCCCTCGACAACTTAACCTGTGGGGAAAAAAATTTCTAAGCCCCGGGGTCACAACTTCAGCAAAAATCTGAAATTCTCCAATTCACTCAAAAATGGTGCCAAAGTTTTGCAAATACTCCCCTGAAAGGTTTGGAGGTGGAAACAGAAGGCTTTTTATCATAGGACATGAAATCAGCCCTCGACAACTTAACCTGTGGGAAAAAAAATTTCTAAGCCCCGGGGTCACAACTTCAGCAAAAATCTGAAATTCTCCAATTCACTCAAAGATGGTGCCAAAGTTTTGCAAATACTCCCCTGAAAGGTTTGGCGGTGCAAACAGAAGGCTTTTTATCCGAGGCCAAGAAATCAACACTCGACAACTTTACCTGTGAAAAGAAAAATTTCTAAGCCCCGGGGTCACAACTTCAGCAAAAACCTGAAATTCTCCAATTCACTCAAAAATGGTGCCAAAGTTTTGCAAATACTCCCCTGAAAGGTTTGGCGGTGCAAACAGAAGGCTTTTTATCATAGGACATGAAATCAGCCCTCGACAACTTAACCTGTGAAAAAAAAAATTCTAAGCCCCGGGGTCACAATTTCAGCAAAAATCTGAAATTCTCCAATTCACTCAAAAATGGTGCTAAACTGTTGCACATTCTTCCTTGAAAGGTTTGGCGGTGGAAACAGACGGCTTTTTATCATAGGACTTGAAATCAGCCCTCGACAACTTAACCTGTGGAAAAAAAATTTTCTAAGCCCCGGGGTCACAACTTCAGCAAAAATCTGAAATTCTCCAATTCACTCAAAGATGGTGCCAAAGTTTTGCAAATACTCCCCTGAAAGGTTTTGCGGTGCAAACAGAAGGCTTTTTATCAGAGGCCAAGAAATCAACCCTCGACAACTTAACCTGTGAAAAAAAAAATTTCTAAGCCCCGGGGTCACAACTTCAGCAAAAATCTGAAATTCTCCAATTCACTCAAAAATGGTGCCAAAGTTTTGCAAATACTCCCCTGAAAGGTTTGGCGGTGGAAACAGAAGGCTTTTTATCATAGGACATGAAATCAGCCCTCGACAACTTAACCTGTGAAAAAAAAATTTCTAAGCCCCGGGGTCACAACTTCAGCAAAAATCTGAAATTCTCCAATTCACTCAAAGATGGTGCCAAAGTTTTGCAAATACTCCCCTGAAAGGTTTGGCGGTGCAAACAGAAGGCTTTTTATCATAGGCCAAGAAATCAACCCTCGACAACTTAACCTGTGGAAAAAAAAATTTCTAAGCCCCGGGGTCACAACTTCAGCAAAAATCTGAAATTCTCCAATTCACTCAAAAATGGTGCCAAAGTTTTGCAAATACTCCCCTGAAAGGTTTGGCGGTGCAAACAGAAGGCTTTTTATCATAGGCCAAGAAATCAACCCTCGACAACTTAACCTGTGAAAAAAAAAATTTCTAAGCCCCAGGGTCACAACTTCAGCAAAAATCTGAAATTCTCCAATTCACTCAAAAATGGTGCCAAAGTTTTGCAAATACTCCCCTGAAAGGTTTGGAGGTGGAAACAGAAGGCTTTTTATCATAGGACATGAAATCAGCCCTCGACAACTTAACCTGTGAAAAAAAAAATTTCTAAGCCCCGGGGTCACAACTTCAGCAAAAATCTGAAATTCTCCAATTCACTCAAAAATGGTGCCAAAGTTTTGCAAATACTCCCCTGAAAGGTTTGGCGGTGCACACAGAAGGCTTTTTATCATTGGACATGAAATCAGCCCTCGACAACTTAACCTGTGAAAAAAAAATTTCTAAGCCCCGGGGTCACAACTTCAGCAAAAATCTGAAATTCTCCAATTCACTCAAAGATGGTGCCAAAGTTTTGCAAATACTCCCCTGAAAGGTTTGGCGGTGCAAACAGAAGGCTTTTTATCAGAGGCCAAGAAATCAACCCTCGACAACTTAACCTGTGAAAAAAAAAATTTCTAAGCCCCGGGGTCACAACTTCAGCAAAAATCTGAAATTCTCCAATTCACTCAAAAATGGTGCCAAAGTTTTGCAAATACTCCCCAGAAAGGTTTGGCGGTGGAAACAGAAGGCTTTTTATCATAGGACATGAAATCAGCCCTCAACATATTAACCTGTGGAAAAAAAAAATTCTAAGCCCCGGGGTCACAACTTCAGCAAAAATCTGAAATTCTCCAATTCACTCAAAGATGGTGCCAAAGTTTTGCAAATACTCCCCAGAAAGGTTTGGCGGTGGAAACAGAAGGCTTTTTATCATAGGCCAAGAAATCCACCCTCGACAACTTAACCTGTGGAAAAAAAAATTTCTAAGCCCCGGGGTCACAACTTCAGCAAAAATCTGAAATTCTCCAATTCACTCAAAAATGGTGCCAAAGTTTTGCAAATACTCCCCTGAAAGGTTTGGCGGTGCAAACAGAAGGCTTTTTATCATAGGCCAAGAAATCAACCCTCGACAACTTAACCTGTGAAAAAAAAAATTTCTAAGCCCCAGGGTCACAACTTCAGCAAAAATCTGAAATTCTCCAATTCACTCAAAAATGGTGCCAAAGTTTTGCAAATACTCCCCTGAAAGGTTTGGAGGTGGAAACAGAAGGCTTTTTATCATAGGACATGAAATCAGCCCTCGACAACTTAACCTGTGAAAAAAAAAATTTCTAAGCCCCGGGGTCACAACTTCAGCAAAAATCTGAAATTCTCCAATTCACTCAAAAATGGTGCCAAAGTTTTGCAAATACTCCCCTGAAAGGTTTGGCGGTGCACACAGAAGGCTTTTTATCATTGGACATGAAATCAGCCCTCGACAACTTAACCTGTGAAAAAAAAATTTCTAAGCCCCGGGGTCACAACTTCAGCAAAAATCTGAAATTCTCCAATTCACTCAAAGATGGTGCCAAAGTTTTGCAAATACTCCCCTGAAAGGTTTGGCGGTGCAAACAGAAGGCTTTTTATCAGAGGCCAAGAAATCAACCCTCGACAACTTAACCTGTGAAAAAAAAAATTTCTAAGCCCCGGGGTCACAACTTCAGCAAAAATCTGAAATTCTCCAATTCACTCAAAAATGGTGCCAAAGTTTTGCAAATACTCCCCAGAAAGGTTTGGCGGTGGAAACAGAAGGCTTTTTATCATAGGACATGAAATCAGCCCTCAACATATTAACCTGTGGAAAAAAAAAATTCTAAGCCCCGGGGTCACAACTTCAGCAAAAATCTGAAATTCTCCAATTCACTCAAAGATGGTGCCAAAGTTTTGCAAATACTCCCCAGAAAGGTTTGGCGGTGGAAACAGAAGGCTTTTTATCATAGGCCAAGAAATCCACCCTCGACAACTTAACCTGTGAAAAAAAAAATTTCTAAGCCCCGGGGTCACAACTTCAGCAAAAATCTGAAATTCTCCAATTCACTCAAAAATGGTGCCAAAGTTTTGCAAATACTCCCCTGAAAGGTTTGGCGGTGGAAACAGAAGGCTTTTTATCATAGGCCAAGAAATCAACCCTCGACAACTTAACCTGTGAAAAAAAAAATTTCTAAGCCCCAGGGTCACAACTTCAGCAAAAATCTGAAATTCTCCAATTCACTCAAAAATGGTGCCAAAGTTTTGCAAATACTCCCCTGAAAGGTTTGGAGGTGGAAACAGAAGGCTTTTTATCATAGGACATGAAATCAGCCCTCGACAACTTAACCTGTGAAAAAAAAAATTTCTAAGCCCCGGGGTCACAACTTCAGCAAAAATCTGAAATTCTCCAATTCACTCAAAAATGGTGCCAAAGTTTTGCAAATACTCCCCTGAAAGGTTTGGCGGTGCAAACAGAAGGCTTTTTATCATTGGACATGAAATCAGCCCTCGACAACTTAACCTGTGAAAAAAAAATTTCTAAGCCCCGGGGTCACAACTTCAGCAAAAATCTGAAATTCTCCAATTCACTCAAAGATGGTGCCAAAGTTTTGCAAATACTCCCCTGAAAGGTTTGGCGGTGCAAACAGAAGGCTTTTTATCAGAGGCCAAGAAATCAACCCTCGACAACTTAACCTGTGAAAAAAAAAATTTCTAAGCCCCGGGGTCACAACTTCAGCAAAAATCTGAAATTCTCCAATTCACTCAAAGATGGTGCCAAAGTTTTGCAAATACTCCCCTGAAAGGTTTGGCGGTGCAAACAGAAGGCTTTTTATCAGAGGCCAAGAAATCAACCCTCGACAACTTAACCTGTGAAAAAAAAAATTTCTAAGCCCCGGGGTCACAACTTCAGCAAAAATCTGAAATTCTCCAATTCACTCAAAAATGGTGCCAAAGTTTTGCAAATACTCCCCAGAAAGGTTTGGCGGTGGAAACAGAAGGCTTTTTATCATAGGACATGAAATCAGCCCTCGACAACTTAACCTGTGAAAAAAAAAATTTCTAAGCCCCGGGGTCACAACTTCAGCAAAAATCTGAAATTCTCCAATTCACTCAAAAATGGTGCCAAAGTTTTGCGAATACTCCCCTGAAAGGTTTGGAGGTGGAAACAGAAGGCTTTTTATCATAGGACATGAAATCAGCCCTCAACATATTAACCTGTGGAAAAAAAATTTCTAAGCCCCGGGGTCACAACTTCAGCAAAAATCTGAAATTCTCCAATTCACTCAAAGATGGTGCCAAAGTTTTGCAAATACTCCCCTGAAAGGTTTGGCGGTGCAAACAGAAGGCTTTTTATCATAGGACATGAAATCAGCCCTCGACAACTTAACCTGTGGGAAAAAAAATTCTAAGCCCCGGGGTCACAATTTCAGCAAAAATCTGAAATTCTCCAATTCACTCAAAGATGGTGCCAAAGTTTTGCAAATACTCCCCTGAAAGGTTTGGCGGTGCAAACAGAAGGCTTTTTATCAGAGGCCAAGAAATCAACCCTCGACAACTTAACCTGTGAAAAAAAAAATTTCTAAGCCCCGGGGTCACAACTTCAGCAAAAATCTGAAATTCTCCAATTCACTCAAAAATGGTGCCAAAGTTTTGCAAATACTCCCCAGAAAGGTTTGGCGGTGGAAACAGAAGGCTTTTTATCATAGGACATGAAATCAGCCCTCGACAACTTAACCTGTGAAAAAAAAAATTTCTAAGCCCCGGGGTCACAACTTCAGCAAAAATCTGAAATTCTCCAATTCACTCAAAAATGGTGCCAAAGTTTTGCAAATAATCCCCTGAAAGGTTTGGAGGTGGAAACAGAAGGCTTTTTATCATAGGACATGAAATCAGCCCTCAACATATTAACCTGTGGGAAAAAAATTTCTAAGCCCCGGGGTCACAACTTCAGCAAAAATCTGAAATTCTCCACTTCACTCAAAGATGGTGCCAAAGTTTTGCAAATACTCCCCTGAAAGGTTTGGCGGTGCAAACAGAAGGCTTTTTATCATAGGACATGAAATCAGCCCTCGACAACTTAACCTGTGGGAAAAAAAATTCTAAGCCCCGGGGTCACAATTTCAGCAAAAATCTGAAATTCTCCAATTCACTCAAAAATGGTGCTAAACTGTTGCACATTCTTCCTTGAAAGGTTTGGCGGTGGAAACAGACGGCTTTTTATCATAGGACATGAAATCAGCCCTCGACAACTTAACCTGTGGAAAAAAAAAATTCTAAGCCCCGGGGTCACAACTTCAGCAAAAATCTGAAATTCTCCAATTCACTCAAAGATGGTGCCAAAGTTTTGCAAATACTCCCCTGAAAGGTTTGGCGGTGAAAACAGAAGGCTTTTTATCAGAGGCCAAGAAATCAACCCTCGACAACTTAACCTGTGAAAAAAAAAATTTCTAAGCCCCGGGGTCACAACTTCAGCAAAAATCTGAAATTCTCCAATTCACTCAAAGATGGTGCCAAAGTTTTGCAAATACTCCCCTGAAAGGTTTGGCGGTGCAAACAGAAGGCTTTTTATAATAGGCCAAGAAATCAACCCTCGACAACTTAACCTGTGAAAAAAAAAATTTCTAAGCCCCGGGGTCACAACTTCAGCAAAAATCTGAAATTCTCCAATTCACTCAAAGATGGTGCCAAAGTTTTACAAATACTCCCCTGAAAGGTTTGACAGTGGAAACAGAAGGCTTTTTATCATAGGCCAAGAAATCAACCCTCGACAACTTAACCTGTGGGAAAAAAAAAATTCTAAGCCCCGGGGTCACAACTTCAGCAAAAATCTGAAATTCTCCAATTCACTCAAAGATGGTGCCAAAGTTTTGCAAATACTCCCCTGAAAGGTTTGGCGGTGCAAACAGAAGGCTTTTTATCAGAGGCCAAGAAATCAACCCTCGACAACTTTACCTGTGAAAAAAAAAATTTCTAAGCCCCGGGGTCACAACTTCAGCAAAAACCTGAAATTCTCCAATTCACTCAAAAATGGTGCCAAAGTTTTGCAAATACTCCCCTGAAAGGTTTGGCGGTGCAAACAGAAGGCTTTTTATCATAGGACATGAAATCAGCCCTCGACAACTTAACCTGTGGAAAAAAAAAATTCTAAGCCCCGGGGTCACAATTTCAGCAAAAATCTGAAATTCTCCAATTCACTCAAAAATGGTGCTAAACTGTTGCACATTCTTCCTTGAAAGGTTTGGCGGTGGAAACAGACGGCTTTTTATCATAGGACATGAAATCAGCCCTCGACAACTTAACCTGTGGAAAAAAAATTTTCTAAGCCCCGGGGTCACAACTTCAGCAAAAATCTGAAATTCTCCAATTCACTCAAAGATGGTGCCAAAGTTTTGCAAATACTCCCCTGAAAGGTTTTGCGGTGCAAACAGAAGGCTTTTTATCAGAGGCCAAGAAATCAACCCTCGACAACTTAACCTGTGAAAAAAAAAATTTCTAAGCCCCGGGGTCACAACTTCAGCAAAAATCTGAAATTCTCCAATTCACTCAAAAATGGTGCCAAAGTTTTGCAAATACTCCCCTGAAAGGTTTGGCGGTGGAAACAGAAGGCTTTTTATCATAGGACATGAAATCAGCCCTCGACAACTTAACCTGTGAAAAAAAAATTTCTAAGCCCCGGGGTCACAACTTCAGCAAAAATCTGAAATTCTCCAATTCACTCAAAGATGGTGCCAAAGTTTTGCAAATACTCCCCTGAAAGGTTTGGCGGTGCAAACAGAAGGCTTTTTATCATAGGCCAAGAAATCAACCCTCGACAACTTAACCTGTGGAAAAAAAAATTTCTAAGCCCCGGGGTCACAACTTCAGCAAAAATCTGAAATTCTCCAATTCACTCAAAAATGGTTCCAAAGTTTTGCAAATACTCCCCTGAAAGGTTTGGCGGTGCAAACAGAAGGCTTTTTATCATAGGCCAAGAAATCAACCCTCGACAACTTAACCTGTGAAAAAAAAAATTTCTAAGCCCCAGGGTCACAACTTCAGCAAAAATCTGAAATTCTCCAATTCACTCAAAAATGGTGCCAAAGTTTTGCAAATACTCCCCTGAAAGGTTTGGAGGTGGAAACAGAAGGCTTTTTATCATAGGACATGAAATCAGCCCTCGACAACTTAACCTGTGAAAAAAAAAATTTCTAAGCCCCGGGGTCACAACTTCAGCAAAAATCTGAAATTCTCCAATTCACTCAAAAATGGTGCCAAAGTTTTGCAAATACTCCCCTGAAAGGTTTGGCGGTGCACACAGAAGGCTTTTTATCATTGGACATGAAATCAGCCCTCGACAACTTAACCTGTGAAAAAAAAATTTCTAAGCCCCGGGGTCACAACTTCAGCAAAAATCTGAAATTCTCCAATTCACTCAAAGATGGTGCCAAAGTTTTGCAAATACTCCCCTGAAAGGTTTGGCGGTGCAAACAGAAGGCTTTTTATCAGAGGCCAAGAAATCAACCCTCGACAACTTAACCTGTGAAAAAAAAAAATTCTAAGCCCCGGGGTCACAACTTCAGCAAAAATCTGAAATTCTCCAATTCACTCAAAAATGGTGCCAAAGTTTTGCAAATACTCCCCAGAAAGGTTTGGCGGTGGAAACAGAAGGCTTTTTATCATAGGACATGAAATCAGCCCTCAACATATTAACCTGTGGGAAAAAAAAATTCTAAGCCCCGGGGTCACAACTTCAGCAAAAATCTGAAATTCTCCAATTCACTCAAAGATGGTGCCAAAGTTTTGCAAATACTCCCCAGAAAGGTTTGGCGGTGGAAACAGAAGGCTTTTTATCATAGGCCAAGAAATCCACCCTCGACAACTTAACCTGTGAAAAAAAAAATTTCTAAGCCCCGGGGTCACAACTTCAGCAAAAATCTGAAATTCTCCAATTCACTCAAAAATGGTGCCAAAGTTTTGCAAATACTCCCCTGAAAGGTTTGGCGGTGGAAACAGAAGGCTTTTTATCATAGGCCAAGAAATCAACCCTCGACAACTTAACCTGTGAAAAAAAAAATTTCTAAGCCCCAGGGTCACAACTTCAGCAAAAATCTGAAATTCTCCAATTCACTCAAAAATGGTGCCAAAGTTTTGCAAATACTCCCCTGAAAGGTTTGGAGGTGGAAACAGAAGGCTTTTTATCATAGGACATGAAATCAGCCCTCGACAACTTAACCTGTGAAAAAAAAAATTTCTAAGCCCCGGGGTCACAACTTCAGCAAAAATCTGAAATTCTCCAATTCACTCAAAAATGGTGCCAAAGTTTTGCAAATACTCCCCTGAAAGGTTTGGCGGTGCAAACAGAAGGCTTTTTATCATTGGACATGAAATCAGCCCTCGACAACTTAACCTGTGAAAAAAAAATTTCTAAGCCCCGGGGTCACAACTTCAGCAAAAATCTGAAATTCTCCAATTCACTCAAAGATGGTGCCAAAGTTTTGCAAATACTCCCCTGAAAGGTTTGGCGGTGCAAACAGAAGGCTTTTTATCAGAGGCCAAGAAATCAACCCTCGACAACTTAACCTGTGAAAAAAAAAATTTCTAAGCCCCGGGGTCACAACTTCAGCAAAAATCTGAAATTCTCCAATTCACTCAAAAATGGTGCCAAAGTTTTGCAAATACTCCCCAGAAAGGTTTGGCGGTGGAAACAGAAGGCTTTTTATCATAGGACATGAAATCAGCCCTCGACAACTTAACCTGTGAAAAAAAAAATTTCTAAGCCCCGGGGTCACAACTTCAGCAAAAATCTGAAATTCTCCAATTCACTCAAAAATGGTGCCAAAGTTTTGCAAATACTCCCCTGAAAGGTTTGGAGGTGGAAACAGAAGGCTTTTTATCATAGGACATGAAATCAGCCCTCAACATATTAACCTGTGGAAAAAAAATTTCTAAGCCCCGGGGTCACAACTTCAGCAAAAATCTGAAATTCTCCAATTCACTCAAAGATGGTGCCAAAGTTTTGCAAATACTCCCCTGAAAGGTTTGGCGGTGCAAACAGAAGGCTTTTTATCATAGGACATGAAATCAGCCCTCGACAACTTAACCTGTGGGAAAAAAAATTCTAAGCCCCGGGGTCACAATTTCAGCAAAAATCTGAAATTCTCCAATTCACTCAAAGATGGTGCCAAAGTTTTGCAAATACTCCCCTGAAAGGTTTGGCGGTGCAAACAGAAGGCTTTTTATCAGAGGCCAAGAAATCAACCCTCGACAACTTAACCTGTGAAAAAAAAAATTTCTAAGCCCCGGGGTCACAACTTCAGCAAAAATCTGAAATTCTCCAATTCACTCAAAAATGGTGCCAAAGTTTTGCAAATACTCCCCAGAAAGGTTTGGCGGTGGAAACAGAAGGCTTTTTATCATAGGACATGAAATCAGCCCTCGACAACTTAACCTGTGAAAAAAAAAATTTCTAAGCCCCGGGGTCACAACTTCAGCAAAAATCTGAAATTCTCCAATTCACTCAAAAATGGTGCCAAAGTTTTGCAAATACTCCCCTGAAAGGTTTGGAGGTGGAAACAGAAGGCTTTTTATCATAGGACATGAAATCAGCCCTCAACATATTAACCTGTGGAAAAAAAAATTCTAAGCCCCGGGGTCACAACTTCAGCAAAAATCTGAAATTCTCCAATTCACTCAAAGATGGTGCCAAAGTTTTGCAAATACTCCCCTGAAAGGTTTGGCGGTGCAAACAGAAGGCTTTTTATCATAGGACATGAAATCAGCCCTCGACAACTTAACCTGTGGGAAAAAAAATTCTAAGCCCCGGGGTCACAATTTCAGCAAAAATCTGAAATTCTCCAATTCACTCAAAAATGGTGCTAAACTGTTGCACATTCTTCCTTGAAAGGTTTGGCGGTGGAAACAGACGGCTTTTTATCATAGGACATGAAATCAGCCCTCGACAACTTAACCTGTGGAAAAAAAAAATTCTAAGCCCCGGGGTCACAACTTCAGCAAAAATCTGAAATTCTCCAATTCACTCAAAGATGGTGCCAAAGTTTTGCAAATACTCCCCTGAAAGGTTTGGCGGTGCAAACAGAAGGCTTTTTATCAGAGGCCAAGAAATCAACCCTCGACAACTTAACCTGTGAAAAAAAAAATTTCTAAGCCCCGGGGTCACAACTTCAGCAAAAATCTGAAATTCTCCAATTCACTCAAAGATGGTGCCAAAGTTTTGCAAATACTCCCCTGAAAGGTTTGGCGGTGCAAACAAGAAGGCTTTTTATAATAGGCCAAGAAATCAACCCTCGACAACTTAACCTGTGAAAAAAAAAATTTCTAAGCCCCGGGGTCACAACTTCAGCAAAAATCTGAAATTCTCCAATTCACTCAAAGATGGTGCCAAAGTTTTACAAATACTCCCCTGAAAGGTTTGGCAGTGGAAACAGAAGGCTTTTTATCATAGGCCAAGAAATCAACCCTCGACAACTTAACCTGTGGAAAAAAAAAAATTCTAAGCCCCGGGGTCACAACTTCAGCAAAAATCTGAAATTCTCCAATTCACTCAAAGATGGTGCCAAAGTTTTGCAAATACTCCCCTGAAAGGTTTGGCGGTGCAAACAGAAGGCTTTTTATCAGAGGCCAAGAAATCAACCCTCGACAACTTAACCTGTGGAAAAAAAAATTTCTAAGCCCCGGGGTCACAACTTCAGCAAAAATCTGAAATTCTCCAATTCACTCAAAAATGGTTCCAAAGTTTTGCAAATACTCCCCTGAAAGGTTTGGCGGTGCAAACAGAAGGCTTTTTATCATAGGCCAAGAAATCAACCCTCGACAACTTAACCTGTGAAAAAAAAAATTTCTAAGCCCCAGGGTCACAACTTCAGCAAAAATCTGAAATTCTCCAATTCACTCAAAAATGGTGCCAAAGTTTTGCAAATACTCCCCTGAAAGGTTTGGAGGTGGAAACAGAAGGCTTTTTATCATAGGACATGAAATCAGCCCTCGACAACTTAACCTGTGAAAAAAAAAATTTCTAAGCCCCGGGGTCACAACTTCAGCAAAAATCTGAAATTCTCCAATTCACTCAAAAATGGTGCCAAAGTTTTGCAAATACTCCCCTGAAAGGTTTGGCGGTGCACACAGAAGGCTTTTTATCATTGGACATGAAATCAGCCCTCGACAACTTAACCTGTGAAAAAAAAATTTCTAAGCCCCGGGGTCACAACTTCAGCAAAAATCTGAAATTCTCCAATTCACTCAAAGATGGTGCCAAAGTTTTGCAAATACTCCCCTGAAAGGTTTGGCGGTGCAAACAGAAGGCTTTTTATCAGAGGCCAAGAAATCAACCCTCGACAACTTAACCTGTGAAAAAAAAAAATTCTAAGCCCCGGGGTCACAACTTCAGCAAAAATCTGAAATTCTCCAATTCACTCAAAAATGGTGCCAAAGTTTTGCAAATACTCCCCAGAAAGGTTTGGCGGTGGAAACAGAAGGCTTTTTATCATAGGACATGAAATCAGCCCTCAACATATTAACCTGTGGGAAAAAAAAATTCTAAGCCCCGGGGTCACAACTTCAGCAAAAATCTGAAATTCTCCAATTCACTCAAAGATGGTGCCAAAGTTTTGCAAATACTCCCCAGAAAGGTTTGGCGGTGGAAACAGAAGGCTTTTTATCATAGGCCAAGAAATCCACCCTCGACAACTTAACCTGTGAAAAAAAAAATTTCTAAGCCCCGGGGTCACAACTTCAGCAAAAATCTGAAATTCTCCAATTCACTCAAAAATGGTGCCAAAGTTTTGCAAATACTCCCCTGAAAGGTTTGGCGGTGGAAACAGAAGGCTTTTTATCATAGGCCAAGAAATCAACCCTCGACAACTTAACCTGTGAAAAAAAAAATTTCTAAGCCCCAGGGTCACAACTTCAGCAAAAATCTGAAATTCTCCAATTCACTCAAAAATGGTGCCAAAGTTTTGCAAATACTCCCCTGAAAGGTTTGGAGGTGGAAACAGAAGGCTTTTTATCATAGGACATGAAATCAGCCCTCGACAACTTAACCTGTGAAAAAAAAAATTTCTAAGCCCCGGGGTCACAACTTCAGCAAAAATCTGAAATTCTCCAATTCACTCAAAAATGGTGCCAAAGTTTTGCAAATACTCCCCTGAAAGGTTTGGCGGTGCAAACAGAAGGCTTTTTATCATTGGACATGAAATCAGCCCTCGACAACTTAACCTGTGAAAAAAAAATTTCTAAGCCCCGGGGTCACAACTTCAGCAAAAATCTGAAATTCTCCAATTCACTCAAAGATGGTGCCAAAGTTTTGCAAATACTCCCCTGAAAGGTTTGGCGGTGCAAACAGAAGGCTTTTTATCAGAGGCCAAGAAATCAACCCTCGACAACTTAACCTGTGAAAAAAAAAATTTCTAAGCCCCGGGGTCACAACTTCAGCAAAAATCTGAAATTCTCCAATTCACTCAAAAATGGTGCCAAAGTTTTGCAAATACTCCCCAGAAAGGTTTGGCGGTGGAAACAGAAGGCTTTTTATCATAGGACATGAAATCAGCCCTCGACAACTTAACCTGTGAAAAAAAAAATTTCTAAGCCCCGGGGTCACAACTTCAGCAAAAATCTGAAATTCTCCAATTCACTCAAAAATGGTGCCAAAGTTTTGCAAATACTCCCCTGAAAGGTTTGGAGGTGGAAACAGAAGGCTTTTTATCATAGGACATGAAATCAGCCCTCAACATATTAACCTGTGGAAAAAAAATTTCTAAGCCCCGGGGTCACAACTTCAGCAAAAATCTGAAATTCTCCAATTCACTCAAAGATGGTGCCAAAGTTTTGCAAATACTCCCCTGAAAGGTTTGGCGGTGCAAACAGAAGGCTTTTTATCATAGGACATGAAATCAGCCCTCGACAACTTAACCTGTGGGAAAAAAAATTCTAAGCCCCGGGGTCACAATTTCAGCAAAAATCTGAAATTCTCCAATTCACTCAAAGATGGTGCCAAAGTTTTGCAAATACTCCCCTGAAAGGTTTGGCGGTGCAAACAGAAGGCTTTTTATCAGAGGCCAAGAAATCAACCCTCGACAACTTAACCTGTGAAAAAAAAAATTTCTAAGCCCCGGGGTCACAACTTCAGCAAAAATCTGAAATTCTCCAATTCACTCAAAAATGGTGCCAAAGTTTTGCAAATACTCCCCAGAAAGGTTTGGCGGTGGAAACAGAAGGCTTTTTATCATAGGACATGAAATCAGCCCTCGACAACTTAACCTGTGAAAAAAAAAATTTCTAAGCCCCGGGGTCACAACTTCAGCAAAAATCTGAAATTCTCCAATTCACTCAAAAATGGTGCCAAAGTTTTGCAAATACTCCCCTGAAAGGTTTGGAGGTGGAAACAGAAGGCTTTTTATCATAGGACATGAAATCAGCCCTCAACATATTAACCTGTGGAAAAAAAAATTCTAAGCCCCGGGGTCACAACTTCAGCAAAAATCTGAAATTCTCCAATTCACTCAAAGATGGTGCCAAAGTTTTGCAAATACTCCCCTGAAAGGTTTGGCGGTGCAAACAGAAGGCTTTTTATCATAGGACATGAAATCAGCCCTCGACAACTTAACCTGTGGGAAAAAAAATTCTAAGCCCCGGGGTCACAATTTCAGCAAAAATCTGAAATTCTCCAATTCACTCAAAAATGGTGCTAAACTGTTGCACATTCTTCCTTGAAAGGTTTGGCGGTGGAAACAGACGGCTTTTTATCATAGGACATGAAATCAGCCCTCGACAACTTAACCTGTGGAAAAAAAAAATTCTAAGCCCCGGGGTCACAACTTCAGCAAAAATCTGAAATTCTCCAATTCACTCAAAGATGGTGCCAAAGTTTTGCAAATACTCCCCTGAAAGGTTTGGCGGTGCAAACAGAAGGCTTTTTATCAGAGGCCAAGAAATCAACCCTCGACAACTTAACCTGTGAAAAAAAAAATTTCTAAGCCCCGGGGTCACAACTTCAGCAAAAATCTGAAATTCTCCAATTCACTCAAAGATGGTGCCAAAGTTTTGCAAATACTCCCCTGAAAGGTTTGGCGGTGCAAACAAGAAGGCTTTTTATAATAGGCCAAGAAATCAACCCTCGACAACTTAACCTGTGAAAAAAAAAATTTCTAAGCCCCGGGGTCACAACTTCAGCAAAAATCTGAAATTCTCCAATTCACTCAAAGATGGTGCCAAAGTTTTACAAATACTCCCCTGAAAGGTTTGGCAGTGGAAACAGAAGGCTTTTTATCATAGGCCAAGAAATCAACCCTCGACAACTTAACCTGTGGAAAAAAAAAAATTCTAAGCCCCGGGGTCACAACTTCAGCAAAAATCTGAAATTCTCCAATTCACTCAAAGATGGTGCCAAAGTTTTGCAAATACTCCCCTGAAAGGTTTGGCGGTGCAAACAGAAGGCTTTTTATCAGAGGCCAAGAAATCAACCCTCGACAACTTAACCTGTGAAAAAAAAAATTTCTAAGCCCCGGGGTCACAACTTCAGCAAAAATCTGAAATTCTCCAATTCACTCAAAAATGGTGCCAAAGTTTTGCAAATACTCCCCAGAAAGGTTTGGCGGTGGAAACAGAAGGCTTTTTATCATAGGACATGAAATCAGCCCTCAACATATTAACCTGTGGAAAAAAAAATTTCTAAGCCCCGGGGTCACAACTTCAGCAAAAATCTGAAATTCTCCTATTCACTCAAAAATGGTGCCAAAGTTTTGCAAATACTCCCCTGAAAGGTTTGGAGGTGGAAACAGAAGGCTTTTTATCATAGGACATGAAATCAGCCCTCAACATATTAACCTGTGGAAAAAAAATTTCTAAGCCCCGGGGTCACAACTTCAGCAAAAATCTGAAATTCTCCAATTCACTCAAAGATGGTGCCAAAGTTTTGCAAATACTCCCCTGAAAGGTTTGGCGGTGCAAACAGAAGGCTTTTTATCATAGGACATGAAATCAGCCCTCGACAACTTAACCTGTGGAAAAAAAAATTCTAAGCCCCGGGGTCACAATTTCACCAAAAATCTGAAATTCTCCAATTCACTCAAAAATGGTGCTAAACTGTTGCACATTCTTCCTTGAAAGGTTTGGCGGTGGAAACAGACGGCTTTTTATCATAGGACATGAAATCAGCCCTCGACAACTTAACCTGTGGAAAAAAAAAATTCTAAGCCCCGGGGTCACAACTTCAGCAAAAATCTGAAATTCTCCAATTCACTCAAAGATGGTGCCAAAGTTTTGCAAATACTCCCCTGAAAGGTTTGGCGGTGCAAACAGAAGGCTTTTTATAATAGGCCAAGAAATCAACCCTCGACAACTTAACCTGTGAAAAAAAAAATTTCTAAGCCCCGGGGTCACAACTTCAGCAAAAATCTGAAATTCTCCAATTCACTCAAAAATGGTGCCAAAGTTTTGCAAATACTCCCCTGAAAGGTTTGGAGGTGGAAACAGAAGGCTTTTTATCATAGGACATGAAATCAGCCCTCGACAACTTAACCTGTGGAAAAAAAAATTTCTAAGCCCCGGGGCCACAACTTCAGCAAAAATCTGAAATTCTCCAATTCACTCAAAGATGGTGCCAAAGTTTTGCAAATAGTCCCCTGAAAGGTTTGGCGGTGCAAACAGAAGGCTTTTTATCAGAGGCCAAGAAATCAACCCTCGACGACTTAACCTGTGAAAAAAAAATTTCTAAGCCCCGGGGTCACAACTTCAGCAAAAATCTGAAATTCTCCAATTCACTCAAAGATGGTGCCAAAGTTTTGCAAATACTCCCCTGAAAGGTTTGGCGGTGCAAACAGAAGGCTTTTTATAATAGGCCAAGAAATCAACCCTCGACAACTTAACCTGTGAAAAAAAAAATTTCTAAGCCCCGGGGTCACAACTTCAGCAAAAATCTGAAATTCTCCAATTCACTCAAAGATGGTGCCAAAGTTTTACAAATACTCCCCTGAAAGGTTTGGCAGTGGAAACAGAAGGCTTTTTATCATAGGCCAAGAAATCAACCCTCGACAACTTAACCTGTGAAAAAAAAAAAAATTCTAAGCCCCGGGGTCACAACTTCAGCAAAAATCTGAAATTCTCCAATTCACTCAAAGATGGTGCCAAAGTTTTGCAAATACTCCCCTGAAAGGTTTGGCGGTGCAAACAGAAGGCTTTTTATCAGAGGCCAAGAAATCAACCCTCGACAACTTAACCTGTGAAAAAAAAAATTTCTAAGCCCCGGGGTCACAACTTCAGCAAAAATCTGAAATTCTCCAATTCACTCAAAAATGGTGCCAAAGTTTTGCAAATACTCCCCAGAAAGGTTTGGCGGTGGAAACAGAAGGCTTTTTATCATAGGACATGAAATCAGCCCTCAACATATTAACCTGTGGAAAAAAAAATTTCTAAGCCCCGGGGTCACAACTTCAGCAAAAATCTGAAAGTCTCCAATTCACTCAAAAATGGTGCCAAAGTTTTGCAAATACTCCCCTGAAAGGTTTGGAGGTGGAAACAGAAGGCTTTTTATCATAGGACATGAAATCAGCCCTCAACATATTAACCTGTGGAAAAAAAATTTCTAAGCCCCGGGGTCACAACTTCAGCAAAAATCTGAAATTCTCCAATTCACTCAAAGATGGTGCCAAAGTTTTGCAAATACTCCCCTGAAAGGTTTGGCGGTGCAAACAGAAGGCTTTTTATCATAGGCCAAGAAATCAACCCTCGACAACTTAACCTGTGAAAAAAAAAAATTCTAAGCCCCGGGGTCACAACTTCAGCAAAAATCTGAAATTCTCCAATTCACTCAAAGATGGTGCCAAAGTTTTGCAAATACTCCCCTGAAAGGTTTGGCGGTGCAAACAGAAGGCTTTTTATCAGAGGCCAAGAAATCAACCCTCGACAACTTAACCTGTGGAAAAAAAAATTTCTAAGCCCCGGGGTCACAACTTCAGCAAAAATCTGAAATTCTCCAATTCACTCAAAAATGGTGCCAAAGTTTTGCAAATACTCCCCTGAAAGGTTTGGCGGTGCAAACAGAAGGCTTTTTATCATAGGCCAAGAAATCAACCCTCGACAACTTAACCTGTGAAAAAAAAAATTTCTAAGCCCCGGGGTCACAACTTCAGCAAAAATCTGAAATTCTCCAATTCACTCAAAAATGGTGCCAAAGTTTTGCAAATACTCCCCTGAAAGGTTTGGCGGTGGAAACAGAAGGCTTTTTATCATAGGACATGAAATCAACCCTCGACAACTTAACCTGTGGGAAAAAAAATTTCTAAGCCCCGGGGTCACAACTTCAGCAAAAATCAGAAATTCTCCAATTCACTCAAAAATGGTGCCAAAGTTTTGCAAATACTCCCCTGAAAGGTTTGGAGGTGGAAACAGAAGGCTTTTTATCATAGGCCAAGAAATCAACCCTCGACAACTTAACCTGTGGAAAAAAAAATTTCTAAGCCCCGGGGTCACAACTTCAGCAAAAATCAGAAATTCTCCAATTCACTCAAAAATGGTGCCAAAGTTTTGCAAATACTCCCCTGAAAGGTTTGGAGGTGGAAACAGAAGGCTTTTTATCATAGGACATGAAATCAGCCCTCGACAACTTAACCTGTGAAAAAAAAATTTCTAAGCCCCGGAGTCACAATTTCAGCAAAAATCTGAAATTCTCCAATTCACTCAAAAATGGTGCTAAACTGTTGCACATTCTTCCTTGAAAGGTTTGGCAGTGGAAACAGACGGCTTTTTATCATAGGACATGAAATCAGCCCTCGACAACTTAACCTGTGGAAAAAAAATTTTCTAAGCCCCGGGGTCACAACTTCAGCAAAAATCTGAAATTCTCCAATTCACTCAAAGATGGTGCCAAAGTTTTGCAAATACTCCCCTGAAAGGTTTTGCGGTGCAAACAGAAGGCTTTTTATAATAGGCCAAGAAATCAACCCTCGACAACTTAACCTGTGAAAAAAAAAATTTCTAAGCCCCGGGGTCACAACTTCAGCAAAAATCTGAAATTCTCCAATTCACTCAAAAATGGTGCCAAAGTTTTGCAAATACTCCCCTGAAAGGTTTGGCGGTGCAAACAGAAGGCTTTTTATCATAGGCCAAGAAATCAACCCTCGACAACTTAACCTGTGAAAAAAACAATTTCTAAGCCCAGGAGTCACAACTTCAACAAAAATCTGAAATTCTCCAATTCACTCAAAAATGGTGCCAAAGTTTTGCAAATACTCCCCTGAAAGGTTTGGCGGTGGAAACAGAAGGCTTTTTATCATAGGCCAAGAAATCAACCCTCGACAACTTAACCTGTGGGAAAAAAAATTTCTAAGCCCCGGGGTCACAACTTCAGCAAAAATCTGAAATTCTCCAATTCACTCAAAGATGGTGCCAAAGTTTTGCAAATACTCCCCTGAAAGGTTTGGCGGTGCAAACAGAAGGCTTTTTATAATAGGCCAAGAAATCAACCCTCGACAACTTAACCTGTGAAAAAAAAAATTTCTAAGCCCCGGGGTCACAACTTCAGCAAAAATCTGAAATTCTCCAATTCACTCAAAGATGGTGGCAAAGTTTTACAAATACTCCCCTGAAAGGTTTGGCAGTGGAAACAGAAGGCTTTTTATCATAGGCCAAGAAATCAACCCTCGACAACTTAACCTGTGAAAAAAAAAAAATTCTAAGCCCCGGGGTCACAACTTCAGCAAAAATCTGAAATTCTCCAATTCACTCAAAGATGGTGCCAAAGTTTTGCAAATACTCCCCTGAAAGGTTTGGCGGTGCAAACAGAAGGCTTTTTATCAGAGGCCAAGAAATCAACCCTCGACAACTTAACCTGTGAAAAAAAAAATTTCTAAGCCCCGGGGTCACAACTTCAGCAAAAATCTGAAATTCTCCAATTCACTCAAAGATGGTGCCAAAGTTTTGCAAATACTCCCCTGAAAGGTTTGGCGGTGCAAACAGAAGGCTTTTTATCAGAGGCCAAGAAATCAACCCTCGACAACTTAACCTGTGAAAAAAAAAAATTCTAAGCCCCGGGGTCACAACTTCAGCAAAAATCTGAAATTCTCCAATTCACTCAAAAATGGTGCCAAAGTTTTGCAAATACTCCCCAGAAAGGTTTGGCGGTGGAAACAGAAGGCTTTTTATCATAGGACATGAAATCAGCCCTCGACAACTTAACCTGTGAAAAAAAAAATTTCTAAGCCCCGGGGTCACAACTTCAGCAAAAATCTGAAATTCTCCAATTCACTCAAAAATGGTGCCAAAGTTTTGCAAATACTCCCCTGAAAGGTTTGGAGGTGGAAACAGAAGGCTTTTTATCATAGGACATGAAATCAGCCCTCAACATATTAACCTGTGGAAAAAAAATTTCTAAGCCCCGGGGTCACAACTTCAGCAAAAATCTGAAATTCTCCAATTCACTCAAAGATGGTGCCAAAGTTTTGCAAATACTCCCCTGAAAGGTTTGGCGGTGCAAACAGAAGGCTTTTTATCATAGGACATGAAATCAGCCCTCGACAACTTAACCTGTGGAAAAAAAAATTCTAAGCCCCGGGGTCACAATTTCAGCAAAAATCTGAAATTCTCCAATTCACTCAAAAATGGTGCTAAACTGTTGCACATTCTTCCTTGAAAGGTTTGGCGGTGGAAACAGACGGCTTTTTATCATAGGACATGAAATCAGCCCTCGACAACTTAACCTGTGGAAAAAAAAAATTCTAAGCCCCGGGGTCACAACTTCAGCAAAAATCTGAAATTCTCCAATTCACTCAAAGATGGTGCCAAAGTTTTGCAAATACTCCCCTGAAAGGTTTGGCGGTGCAAACAGAAGGCTTTTTATAATAGGCCAAGAAATCAACCCTCGACAACTTAACCTGTGAAAAAAAAAATTTCTAAGCCCCGGGGTCACAACTTCAGCAAAAATCTGAAATTCTCCAATTCACTCAAAAATGGTGCCAAAGTTTTGCAAATACTCCCCTGAAAGGTTTGGAGGTGGAAACAGAAGGCTTTTTATCATAGGACATGAAATCAGCCCTCGACAACTTAACCTGTGGAAAAAAAAATTTCTAAGCCCCGGGGCCACAACTTCAGCAAAAATCTGAAATTCTCCAATTCACTCAAAGATGGTGCCAAAGTTTTGCAAATACTCCCCTGAAAGGTTTGGCGGTGCAAACAGAAGGCTTTTTATCAGAGGCCAAGAAATCAACCCTCGACAACTTAACCTGTGAAAAAAAAAAATTTCTAAGCCCCGGGGTCACAACTTCAGCAAAAATCTGAAATTCTCCAATTCACTCAAAGATGGTGCCAAAGTTTTGCAAATACTCCCCTGAAAGGTTTGGCGGTGCAAACAGAAGGCTTTTTATAATAGGCCAAGAAATCAACCCTCGACAACTTAACCTGTGAAAAAAAAAATTTCTAAGCCCCGGGGTCACAACTTCAGCAAAAATCTGAAATTCTCCAATTCACTCAAAGATGGTGCCAAAGTTTTACAAATACTCCCCTGAAAGGTTTGGCAGTGGAAACAGAAGGCTTTTTATCATAGGCCAAGAAATCAACCCTCGACAACTTAACCTGTGAAAAAAAAAAAATTCTAAGCCCCGGGGTCACAACTTCAGCAAAAATCTGAAATTCTCCAATTCACTCAAAAATGGTGCCAAAGTTTTGCAAATACTCCACTGAAAGGTTTGGCGGTGCAAACAGAAGGCTTTTTATCAGAGGCCAAGAAATCAACCCTCGACAACTTAACCTGTGAAAAAAAAAATTTCTAAGCCCCGGGGTCACAACTTCAGCAAAAATCTGAAATTCTCCAATTCACTCAAAAATGGTGCCAAAGTTTTGCAAATACTCCCCAGAAAGGTTTGGCGGTGGAAACAGAAGGCTTTTTATCATAGGACATGAAATCAGCCCTCAACATATTAACCTGTGGAAAAAAAAATTTCTAAGCCCCGGGGTCACAACTTCAGCAAAAATCTGAAATTCTCCAATTCACTCAAAAATGGTGCCAAAGTTTTGCAAATACTCCCCTGAAAGGTTTGGAGGTGGAAACAGAAGGCTTTTTATCATAGGACATGAAATCAGCCCTCAACATATTAACCTGTGGAAAAAAAATTTCTAAGCCCCGGGGTCACAACTTCAGCAAAAATCTGAAATTCTCCAATTCACTCAAAGATGGTGCCAAAGTTTTGCAAATACTCCCCTGAAAGGTTTGGCGGTGCAAACAGAAGGCTTTTTATCATAGGACATGAAATCAGCCCTCGACAACTTAACCTGTGAAAAAAAAAATTCTAAGCCCCGGGGTCACAATTTCACCAAAAATCTGAAATTCTCCAATTCACTCAAAAATGGTGCTAAACTGTTGCACATTCTTCCTTGAAAGGTTTGGCGGTGGAAACAGACGGCTTTTTATCATAGGACATGAAATCAGCCCTCGACAACTTAACCTGTGGAAAAAAAAAATTCTAAGCCCCGGGGTCACAACTTCAGCAAAAATCTGAAATTCTCCAATTCACTCAAAGATGGTGCCAAAGTTTTGCAAATACTCCCCTGAAAGGTTTGGCGGTGCAAACAGAAGGCTTTTTATAATAGGCCAAGAAATCAACCCTCGACAACTTAACCTGTGAAAAAAAAAATTTCTAAGCCCCGGGGTCACAACTTCAGCAAAAATCTGAAATTCTCCAATTCACTCAAAAATGGTGCCAAAGTTTTGCAAATACTCCCCTGAAAGGTTTGGAGGTGGAAACAGAAGGCTTTTTATCATAGGACATGAAATCAGCCCTCGACAACTTAACCTGTGGAAAAAAAAATTTCTAAGCCCCGGGGCCACAACTTCAGCAAAAATCTGAAATTCTCCAATTCACTCAAAGATGGTGCCAAAGTTTTGCAAATAGTCCCCTGAAAGGTTTGGCGGTGCAAACAGAAGGCTTTTTATCAGAGGCCAAGAAATCAACCCTCGACAACTTAACCTGTGAAAAAAAAAATTTCTAAGCCCCGGGGTCACAACTTCAGCAAAAATCTGAAATTCTCCAATTCACTCAAAGATGGTGCCAAAGTTTTGCAAATACTCCCCTGAAAGGTTTGGCGGTGGAAACAGACGGCTTTTTATCATAGGACATGAAATCAGCCCTCGACAACTTAACCTGTGGAAAAAAAAATTTCTAAGCCCCGGGGTCACAACTTCAGCAAAAATCTGAAATTGTCCAATTCACTCAAAGATGGTGCCAAAGTTTTGCAAATACTCCCCTGAAAGGTTTGGCGGTGCAAACAGAAGGCTTTTTATAATAGGCCAAGAAATCAACCCTCGACAACTTAACCTGTGAAAAAAAAAAATTCTAAGCCCCGGGGTCACAACTTCAGCAAAAATCTGAAATTCTCCAATTCACTCAAAAATGGTGCCAAAGTTTTGCAAATACTCCCCTGAAAGGTTTGGCGGTGCAAACAGAAGGCTTTTTATCATAGGCCAAGAAATCAACCCTCGACAACTTAACCTGTGAAAAAAAAAATTTTCTAAGCCCCGGGGTCACAACTTCAGCAAAAATCTGAAATTCTCCAATTCACTCAAAAATGGTGCCAAAGTTTTGCAAATACTCCCCTGAAAGGTTTGGAGGTGGAAACAGAAGGCTTTTTATCATAGGACATGAAATCAGCCCTCGACAACTTAACCTGTGGGGAAAAAAATTTCTAAGCCCCGGGGTCACAACTTCAGCAAAAATCTGAAATTCTCCAATTCACTCAAAAATGGTGCCAAAGTTTTGCAAATACTCCCCTGAAAGGTTTGGAGGTGGAAACAGAAGGCTTTTTATCATAGGACATGAAATCAGCCCTCGACAACTTAACCTGTGGCAAAAAAAAATTTCTAAGCCCCGGGGTCACAACTTCAGCAAAAATCTGAAATTCTCCAATTCACTCAAAGATGGTGCCAAAGTTTTGCAAATACTCCCCTGAAAGGTTTGGCGGTGCAAACAGAAGGCTTTTTATCATAGGACATGAAATCAGCCCTCGACAACTTAACCTGTGGGAAAAAAAATTTCTAAGCCCCGGGGTCACAACTTCAGCAAAAATCTGAAATTCTCCAATTCACTCAAAAATGGTGCCAAAGTTTTGCAAATACTCCCCTGAAAGGTTTGGAGGTGGAAACAGAAGGCTTTTTATCATAGGACATGAAATCAGCCCTCGACAACTTAACCTGTGGGGAAAAAAATTTCTAAGCCCCGGGGTCACAACTTCAGCAAAAATCTGAAATTCTCCAATTCACTCAAAGATGGTGCCAAAGTTTTGCAAATACTCCCCTGAAAGGTTTGGCGGTGCAAACAGAAGGCTTTTTATCAGAGGCCAAGAAATCAACCCTCGACAACTTTACCTGTGAAAAGAAAAATTTCTAAGCCCCGGGGTCACAACTTCAGCAAAAATCTGAAATTCTCCAATTCACTCAAAAATGGTGCCAAAGTTTTGCAAATACTCCCCAGAAAGGTTTGGCGGTGGAAACAGAAGGCTTTTTATCATAGGACATGAAATCAGCCCTCAACATATTAACCTGTGGGAAAAAAAATTTCTAAGCCCCGGGGTCACAACTTCAGCAAAAACCTGAAATTCTCCAATTCACTCAAAGATGGTGCCAAAGTTTTGCAAATACTCCCCTGAAAGGTTTGGCGGTGCAAACAGAAGGCTTTTTATCATAGGACATGAAATCAGCCCTCGACAACTTAACCTGTGAAAAAAAAAATTCTAAGCCCCGGGGTCACAATTTCAGCAAAAATCTGAAATTCTCCAATTCACTCAAAAATGGTGCTAAACTGTTGCACATTCTTCCTTGAAAGGTTTGGCGGTGGAAACAGACGGCTTTTTATCATAGGACATGAAATCAGCCCTCGACAACTTAACCTGTGGAAAAAAAATTTTCTAAGCCCCGGGGTCACAACTTCAGCAAAAATCTGAAATTCTCCAATTCACTCAAAGATGGTGCCAAAGTTTTGCAAATACTCCCCTGAAAGGTTTTGCGGTGCAAACAGAAGGCTTTTTATCAGAGGCCAAGAAATCAACCCTCGACAACTTAACCTGTGAAAAAAAAAATTTCTAAGCCCCGGGGTCACAACTTCAGCAAAAATCTGAAATTCTCCAATTCACTCAAAAATGGTGCCAAAGTTTTGCAAATACTCCCCTGAAAGGTTTGGCGGTGGAAACAGAAGGCTTTTTATCATAGGACATGAAATCAGCCCTCGACAACTTAACCTGTGAAAAAAAAATTTCTAAGCCCCGGGGTCACAACTTCAGCAAAAATCTGAAATTCTCCAATTCACTCAAAGATGGTGCCAAAGTTTTGCAAATACTCCCCTGAAAGGTTTGGCGGTGCAAACAGAAGGCTTTTTATCATAGGCCAAGAAATCAACCCTCGACAACTTAACCTGTGGAAAAAAAAATTTCAAAGCCCCGGGGTCACAACTTCAGCAAAAATCTGAAATTCTCCAATTCACTCAAAAATGGTGCCAAAGTTTTGCAAATACTCCCCTGAAAGGTTTGGCGGTGCAAACAGAAGGCTTTTTATCATAGGCCAAGAAATCAACCCTCGACAACTTAACCTGTGAAAAAAAAAATTTCTAAGCCCCAGGGTCACAACTTCAGCAAAAATCTGAAATTCTCCAATTCACTCAAAAATGGTGCCAAAGTTTTGCAAATACTCCCCTGAAAGGTTTGGAGGTGGAAACAGAAGGCTTTTTATCATAGGACATGAAATCAGCCCTCGACAACTTAACCTGTGAAAAAAAAAATTTCTAAGCCCCGGGGTCACAACTTCAGCAAAAATCTGAAATTCTCCAATTCACTCAAAGATGGTGCCAAAGTTTTGCAAATACTCCCCTGAAAGGTTTGGCGGTGCAAACAGAAGGCTTTTTATCAGAGGCCAAGAAATCAACCCTCGACAACTTAACCTGTAAAAAAAAAATTTCTAAGCCCCGGGGTCACAACTTCAGCAAAAATCTGAAATTCTCCAATTCACTCAAAAATGGTGCCAAAGTTTTGCAAATACTCCCCTGAAAGGTTTGGCGGTGGAAACAGAAGGCTTTTTATCATAGGACATGAAATCAGCCCTCGACAACTTAACCTGTGAAAAAAAAATTTCTAAGCCCCGGGGTCACAACTTCAGCAAAAATCTGAAATTCTCCAATTCACTCAAAGATGGTGCCAAAGTTTTGCAAATACTCCCCTGAAAGGTTTGGCGGTGCAAACAGAAGGCTTTTTATCATAGGCCAAGAAATCAACCCTCGACAACTTAACCTGTGGAAAAAAAAATTTCAAAGCCCCGGGGTCACAACTTCAGCAAAAATCTGAAATTCTCCAATTCACTCAAAAATGGTGCCAAAGTTTTGCAAATACTCCCCTGAAAGGTTTGGCGGTGCAAACAGAAGGCTTTTTATCATAGGCCAAGAAATCAACCCTCGACAACTTAACCTGTGAAAAAAAAAATTTCTAAGCCCCAGGGTCACAACTTCAGCAAAAATCTGAAATTCTCCAATTCACTCAAAAATGGTGCCAAAGTTTTGCAAATACTCCCCTGAAAGGTTTGGAGGTGGAAACAGAAGGCTTTTTATCATAGGACATGAAATCAGCCCTCGACAACTTAACCTGTGAAAAAAAAAATTTCTAAGCCCCGGGGTCACAACTTCAGCAAAAATCTGAAATTCTCCAATTCACTCAAAGATGGTGCCAAAGTTTTGCAAATACTCCCCTGAAAGGTTTGGCGGTGCAAACAGAAGGCTTTTTATCAGAGGCCAAGAAATCAACCCTCGACAACTTAACCTGTGAAAAAAAAAATTTCTAAGCCCCGGGGTCACAACTTCAGCAAAAATCTGAAATTCTCCAATTCACTCAAAGATGGTGCCAAAGTTTTGCAAATACTCCCCTGAAAGGTTTGGCGGTGCAAACAGAAGGCTTTTTATCAGAGGCCAAGAAATCAACCCTCGACAACTTAACCTGTGAAAAAAAAAATTTCTAAGCCCCGGGGTCACAACTTCAGCAAAAATCTGAAATTCTCCAATTCACTCAAAAATGGTGCCAAAGTTTTGCAAATACTCCCCAGAAAGGTTTGGCGGTGGAAACAGAAGGCTTTTTATCATAGGACATGAAATCAGCCCTCGACAACTTAACCTGTGAAAAAAAAAAATTCTAAGTCCCGGGGTCACAACTTCAGCAAAAATCTGAAATTCTCCAATTCACTCAAAAATGGTGCCAAAGTTTTGCAAATACTCCCCTGAAAGGTTTGGAGGTGGAAACAGAAGGCTTTTTATCATAGGACATGAAATCAGCTCTCAACATATTAACCTGTGGAAAAAAAATTTCTAAGCCCCGGGGTCACAACTTCAGCAAAAATCTGAAATTCTCCAATTCACTCAAAGATGGTGCCAAAGTTTTGCAAATACTCCCCTGAAAGGTTTGGCGGTGCAAACAGAAGGCTTTTTATCATAGGACATGAAATCAGCCCTCGACAACTTAACCTGTGGGAAAAAAAATTCTAAGCCCCGGGGTCACAATTTCAGCAAAAATCTGAAATTCTCCAATTCACTCAAAGATGGTGCCAAAGTTTTGCAAATACTCCCCTGAAAGGTTTGGCGGTGCAAACAGAAGGCTTTTTATCAGAGGCCAAGAAATCAACCCTCGACAACTTAACCTGTGAAAAAAAAAATTTCTAAGCCCCGGGGTCACAACTTCAGCAAAAATCTGAAATTCTCCAATTCACTCAAAAATGGTGCCAAAGTTTTGCAAATACTCCCCTGAAAGGTTTGGCGGTGCAAACAGAAGGCTTTTTATCAGAGGCCAAGAAATCAACCCTCGACAACTTAACCTGTGAAAAAAAAAATTTCTAAGCCCCGGGGTCACAACTTCAGCAAAAATCTGAAATTCTCCAATTCACTCAAAAATGGTGCCAAAGTTTTGCAAATACTCCCCAGAAAGGTTTGGCGGTGGAAACAGAAGTCTTTTTATCATAGGACATGAAATCAGCCCTAGACAACTTAACCTGTGAAAAAAAAAATTTCTAAGCCCCGGGGTCACAACTTCAGCAAAAATCTGAAATTCTCCAATTCACTCAAAGATGGTGCCAAAGTTTTGCAAATACTCCCCTGAAAGGTTTGGCGGTGCAAACAGAAGGCTTTTTATCATAGGACATGAAATCAGCCCTCGACAACTTAACCTGTGGGAAAAAAAATTTCTAAGCCCCGGGGTCACAACTTCAGCAAAAATCTGAAATTCTCCAATTCACTCAAAAATGGTGCCAAAGTTTTGCAAATACTCCCCTGAAAGGTTTGGAGGTGGAAACAGAAGGCTTTTTATCATAGGACATGAAATCAGCCCTCGACAACTTAACCTGTGGGAAAAAAAATTTCTAAGCCCCGGGGTCACAACTTCAGCAAAAATCTGAAATTCTCCAATTCACTCAAAGATGGTGCCAAAGTTTTGCAAATACTCCCCTGAAAGGTTTGGCGGTGCAAACAGAAGGCTTTTTATCAGAGGCCAAGAAATCAACCCTCGACAACTTTACCTGTGAAAAGAAAAATTTCTAAGCCCCGGGGTCACAACTTCAGCAAAAATCTGAAATTCTCCAATTCACTCAAAAATGGTGCCAAAGTTTTGCAAATACTCCCCAGAAAGGTTTGGCGGTGGAAACAGAAGGCTTTTTATCATAGGACATGAAATCAGCCCTCAACATATTAACCTGTGGGAAAAAAAATTTCTAAGCCCCGGGGTCACAACTTCAGCAAAAACCTGAAATTCTCCAATTCACTCAAAGATGGTGCCAAAGTTTTGCAAATACTCCCCTGAAAGGTTTGGCGGTGCAAACAGAAGGCTTTTTATCATAGGACATGAAATCAGCCCTCGACAACTTAACCTGTGAAAAAAAAAATTCTAAGCCCCGGGGTCACAATTTCAGCAAAAATCTGAAATTCTCCAATTCACTCAAAAATGGTGCTAAACTGTTGCACATTCTTCCTTGAAAGGTTTGGCGGTGGAAACAGACGGCTTTTTATCATAGGACATGAAATCAGCCCTCGACAACTTAACCTGTGGAAAAAAAATTTTCTAAGCCCCGGGGTCACAACTTCAGCAAAAATCTGAAATTCTCCAATTCACTCAAAGATGGTGCCAAAGTTTTGCAAATACTCCCCTGAAAGGTTTTGCGGTGCAAACAGAAGGCTTTTTATCAGAGGCCAAGAAATCAACCCTCGACAACTTAACCTGCGAAAAAAAAAATTTCTAAGCCCCGGGGTCACAACTTCAGCAAAAATCTGAAATTCTCCAATTCACTCAAAAATGGTGCCAAAGTTTTGCAAATACTCCCCTGAAAGGTTTGGCGGTGGAAACAGAAGGCTTTTTATCATAGGACATGAAATCAGCCCTCGACAACTTAACCTGTGAAAAAAAAATTTCTAAGCCCCGGGGTCACAACTTCAGCAAAAATCTGAAATTCTCCAATTCACTCAAAGATGGTGCCAAAGTTTTGCAAATACTCCCCTGAAAGGTTTGGAGGTGGAAACAGAAGGCTTTTTATCATAGGACATGAAATCAGCCCTCGACAACTTAACCTGTGGGAAAAAAAATTTCTAAGCCCCGGGGTCACAACTTCAGCAAAAATCTGAAATTCTCCAATTCACTCAAAGATGGTGCCAAAGTTTTGCAAATACTCCCCTGAAAGGTTTGGCGGTGCAAACAGAAGGCTTTTTATCAGAGGCCAAGAAATCAACCCTCGACAACTTTACCTGTGAAAAGAAAAATTTCTAAGCCCCGGGGTCACAACTTCAGCAAAAATCTGAAATTCTCCAATTCACTCAAAAATGGTGCCAAAGTTTTGCAAATACTCCCCAGAAAGGTTTGGCGGTGGAAACAGAAGGCTTTTTATCATAGGACATGAAATCAGCCCTCAACATATTAACCTGTGGGAAAAAAAATTTCTAAGCCCCGGGGTCACAACTTCAGCAAAAACCTGAAATTCTCCAATTCACTCAAAGATGGTGCCAAAGTTTTGCAAATACTCCCCTGAAAGGTTTGGCGGTGCAAACAGAAGGCTTTTTATCATAGGACATGAAATCAGCCCTCGACAACTTAACCTGTGAAAAAAAAAATTCTAAGCCCCGGGGTCACAATTTCAGCAAAAATCTGAAATTCTCCAATTCACTCAAAAATGGTGCTAAACTGTTGCACATTCTTCCTTGAAAGGTTTGGCGGTGGAAACAGACGGCTTTTTATCATAGGACATGAAATCAGCCCTCGACAACTTAACCTGTGGAAAAAAAATTTTCTAAGCCCCGGGGTCACAACTTCAGCAAAAATCTGAAATTCTCCAATTCACTCAAAGATGGTGCCAAAGTTTTGCAAATACTCCCCTGAAAGGTTTTGCGGTGCAAACAGAAGGCTTTTTATCAGAGGCCAAGAAATCAACCCTCGACAACTTAACCTGCGAAAAAAAAAATTTCTAAGCCCCGGGGTCACAACTTCAGCAAAAATCTGAAATTCTCCAATTCACTCAAAAATGGTGCCAAAGTTTTGCAAATACTCCCCTGAAAGGTTTGGCGGTGGAAACAGAAGGCTTTTTATCATAGGACATGAAATCAGCCCTCGACAACTTAACCTGTGAAAAAAAAATTTCTAAGCCCCGGGGTCACAACTTCAGCAAAAATCTGAAATTCTCCAATTCACTCAAAGATGGTGCCAAAGTTTTGCAAATACTCCCCTGAAAGGTTTGGCGGTGCAAACAGAAGGCTTTTTATCAGAGGCCAAGAAATCAACCCTCGACAACTTAACCTGTGAAAAAAAAAATTTCTAAGCCCCGGGGTCACAACTTCAGCAAAAATCTGAAATTCTCCAATTCACTCAAAAATGGTGCCAAAGTTTTGCAAATACTCCCCAGAAAGGTTTGGCGGTGGAAACAGAAGGCTTTTTATCATAGGACATGAAATCAGCCCTCGACAACTTAACCTGTGAAAAAAAAAAATTCTAAGCCCCGGGGTCACAACTTCAGCAAAAATCTGAAATTCTCCAATTCACTCAAAAATGGTGCCAAAGTTTTGCAAATACTCCCCTGAAAGGTTTGGCGGTGCAAACAGAAGGCTTTTTATCATAGGACATGAAATCAGCCCTCAACATATTAACCTGTGGAAAAAAAATTTCTAAGCCCCGGGGTCACAATTTCAGCAAAAATCTGAAATTCTCCAATTCACTCAAAAATGGTGCCAAAGTTTTGCAAATACTCCCCAGAAAGGTTTGGCGGTGGAAACAGAAGGCTTTTTATCATAGGACATGAAATCAGCCCTAGACAACTTAACCTGTGAAAAAAAAAATTTCTAAGCCCCGGGGTCACAACTTCAGCAAAAATCTGAAATTCTCCAATTCACTCAAAGATGGTGCCAAAGTTTTGCAAATACTCCCCTGAAAGGTTTGGCGGTGCAAACAGAAGGCTTTTTATCATAGGACATGAAATCAGCCCTCGACAACTTAACCTGTGGGAAAAAAAATTCTAAGCCCCGGGGTCACAATTTCAGCAAAAATCTGAAATTCTCCAATTCACTCAAAAATGGTGCTAAACTGTTGCACATTCTTCCTTGAAAGGTTTGGCGGTGGAAACAGACGGCTTTTTATCATAGGACATGAAATCAGCCCTCGACAACTTAACCTGTGGGGAAAAAAAATTCTAAGCCCCGGGGTCACAACTTCAGCAAAAATCTGAAATTCTCCAATTCACTCAAAGATGGTGCCAAAGTTTTGCAAATACTCCCCTGAAAGGTTTGGCGGTGCAAACAGAAGGCTTTTTATCAGAGGCCAAGAAATCAACCCTCGACAACTTAACCTGTGAAAAAAAAAATTTCTAAGCCCCGGGGTCACAACTTCAGCAAAAATCTGAAATTCTCCAATTCACTCAAAGATGGTGCCAAAGTTTTGCAAATACTCCCCTGAAAGGTTTGGCGGTGGAAACAGAAGGCTTTTTATCAGAGGCCAAGAAATCAACCCTCGACAACTTAACCTGTGAAAAAAAAAATTTCTAAGCCCCGGGGTCACAACTTCAGCAAAAATCTGAAATTCTCCAATTCACTCAAAAATGGTGCCAAAGTTTTGCAAATACTCCCCAGAAAGGTTTGGCGGTGGAAACAGAAGGCTTTTTATCAGAGGCCAAGAAATCAACCCTCGACAACTTAACCTGTGAAAAAAAAAATTTCTAAGCCCCGGGGTCACAACTTCAGCAAAAATCTGAAATTCTCCAATTCACTCAAAAATGGTGCCAAAGTTTTGCAAATACTCCCCAGAAAGGTTTGGCGGTGGAAACAGACGGCTTTTTATCATAGGACATGAAATCAGCCCTCGACAACTTAACCTGTGGGAAAAAAAAATTCTAAGCCCCGGGGTCACAACTTCAGCAAAAATCTGAAATTCTTCAATTCACTCAAAGATGGTGCCAAAGTTTTGCAAATACTCCCCTGAAAGGTTTGGCGGTGCAAACAGAAGGCTTTTTATCAGAGGCCAAGAAATCAACCCTCGACAACTTAACCTGTGGAAAAAAAAAATTTCTAAGCCCCGGGGTCACAACTTCAGCAAAAATCTGAAATTCTCCAATTCACTCAAAGATGGTGCCAAAGTTTTGCAAATACTCCCCTGAAAGGTTTGGCGGTGCAAACAGAAGGCTTTTTATCAGAGGCCAAGAAATCAACCCTCGACAACTTAACCTGTGAAAAAAAAAATTTCTAAGCCCCGGGGTCACAACTTCAGCAAAAATCTGAAATTCTCCAATTCACTCAAAAATGGTGCCAAAGTTTTGCAAATACTCCCCAGAAAGGTTTGGCGGTGGAAACAGAAGGCTTTTTATCAGAGGCCAAGAAATCAACCCTCGACAACTTAACCTGTGAAAAAAAAAATTTCTAAGCCCCGGGGTCACAACTTCAGCAAAAATCTGAAATTCTCCAATTCACTCAAAAATGGTGCCAAAGTTTTGCAAATACTCCCCAGAAAGGTTTGGCGGTGGAAACAGAAGGCTTTTTATCATAGGACATGAAATCAGCCCTCGACAACTTAACCTGTGAAAAAAAAAAATTCTAAGCCCCGGGGTCACAACTTCAGCAAAAATCTGAAATTCTCCAATTCACTCAAAGATGGTGCCAAAGTTTTGCAAATACTCCCCTGAAAGGTTTGGCGGTGCAAACAGAAGGCTTTTTATCATAGGACATGAAATCAGCCCTCGACAACTTAACCTGTGGGAAAAAAAATTCTAAGCCCCGGGGTCACAATTTCAGCAAAAATCTGAAATTCTCCAATTCACTCAAAGATGGTGCCAAAGTTTTGCAAATACTCCCCTGAAAGGTTTGGCGGTGCAAACAGAAGGCTTTTTATCAGAGGCCAAGAAATCAACCCTCGACAACTTAACCTGTGAAAAAAAAAATTTCTAAGCCCCGGGGTCACAACTTCAGCAAAAATCTGAAATTCTCCAATTCACTCAAAAATGGTGCCAAAGTTTTGCAAATACTCCCCAGAAAGTTTTGGCGGTGGAAACAGAAGGCTTTTTATCATAGGACATGAAATCAGCCCTAGACAACTTAACCTGTGAAAAAAAAAATTTCTAAGCCCCGGGGTCACAACTTCAGCAAAAATCTGAAATTCTCCAATTCACTCAAAGATGGTGCCAAAGTTTTGCAAATACTCCCCTGAAAGGTTTGGCGGTGCAAACAGAAGGCTTTTTATCATAGGACATGAAATCAGCCCTCGACAACTTAACCTGTGGGAAAAAAAATTCTAAGCCCCGGGGTCACAATTTCAGCAAAAATCTGAAATTCTCCAATTCACTCAAAAATGGTGCTAAACTGTTGCACATTCTTCCTTGAAAGGTTTGGCGGTGGAAACAGACGGCTTTTTATCATAGGACATGAAATCAGCCCTCGACAACTTAACCTGTGGGGGGAAAAAATTCTAAGCCCCGGGGTCACAACTTCAGCAAAAATCTGAAATTCTCCAATTCACTCAAAGATGGTGCCAAAGTTTTGCAAATACTCCCCTGAAAGGTTTGGCGGTGCAAACAGAAGGCTTTTTATCAGAGGCCAAGAAATCAACCCTCGACAACTTAACCTGTGGAAAAAAAAAATTTCTAAGCCCCGGGGTCACAACTTCAGCAAAAATCTGAAATTCTCCAATTCACTCAAAGATGGTGCCAAAGTTTTGCAAATACTCCCCTGAAAGGTTTGGCGGTGCAAACAGAAGGCTTTTTATCAGAGGCCAAGAAATCAACCCTCGACAACTTAACCTGTGAAAAAAAAATTTCTAAGCCCCGGGGTCACAACTTCAGCAAAAATCTGAAATTCTCCAATTCACTCAAAAATGGTGCCAAAGTTTTGCAAATACTCCCCAGAAAGGTTTGGCGGTGGAAACAGAAGGCTTTTTATCATAGGACATGAAATCAGCCCTCAACATATTAACCTGTGGAAAAAAAAATTTCTAAGCCCCGGGGTCACAACTTCAGCAAAAATCTGAAATTCTCCTATTCTCTCAAAAATGGTGCCAAAGTTTTGCAAATACTCCCCTGAAAGGTTTGGAGGTGGAAACAGAAGGCTTTTTATCATAGGACATGAAATCAGCCCTCAACATATTAACCTGTGGAAAAAAAATTTCTAAGCCCCGGGGTCACAACTTCAGCAAAAATCTGAAATTCTCCAATTCACTCAAAGATGGTGCCAAAGTTTTGCAAATACTCCCCTGAAAGGTTTGGCGGTGCAAACAGAAGGCTTTTTATCATAGGACATGAAATCAGCCCTCGACAACTTAACCTGTGGAAAAAAAAATTCTAAGCCCCGGGGTCACAATTTCACCAAAAATCTGAAATTCTCCAATTCACTCAAAAATGGTGCTAAACTGTTGCACATTCTTCCTTGAAAGGTTTGGCGGTGGAAACAGACGGCTTTTTATCATAGGACATGAAATCAGCCCTCGACAACTTAACCTGTGGGGAAAAAAAATTCTAAGCCCCGGGGTCACAACTTCAGCAAAAATCTGAAATTCTCCAATTCACTCAAAGATGGTGCCAAAGTTTTGCAAATACTCCCCTGAAAGGTTTGGCGGTGCAAACAGAAGGCTTTTTATAATAGGCCAAGAAATCAACCCTCGACAACTTAACCTGTGAAAAAAAAAATTTCTAAGCCCCGGGGTCACAACTTCAGCAAAAATCTGAAATTCTCCAATTCACTCAAAAATGGTGCCAAAGTTTTGCAAATACTCCCCTGAAAGGTTTGGAGGTGGAAACAGAAGGCTTTTTATCATAGGACATGAAATCAGCCCTCGACAACTTAACCTGTGGAAAAAAAAATTTCTAAGCCCCGGGCCCACAACTTCAGCAAAAATCTGAAATTCTCCAATTCACTCAAAGATGGTGCCAAAGTTTTGCAAATAGTCCCCTGAAAGGTTTGGCGGTGCAAACAGAAGGCTTTTTATCAGAGGCCAAGAAATCAACCCTCGACAACTTAACCTGTGAAAAAAAAATTTCTAAGCCCCGGGGTCACAACTTCAGCAAAAATCTGAAATTCTCCAATTCACTCAAAGATGGTGCCAAAGTTTTGCAAATACTCCCCTGAAAGGTTTGGCGGTGCAAACAGAAGGCTTTTTATAATAGGCCAAGAAATCAACCCTCGACAACTTAACCTGTGAAAAAAAAAATTTCTAAGCCCCGGGGTCACAACTTCAGCAAAAATCTGAAATTCTCCAATTCACTCAAAGATGGTGCCAAAGTTTTACAAATACTCCCCTGAAAGGTTTGGCAGTGGAAACAGAAGGCTTTTTATCATAGGCCAAGAAATCAACCCTCGACAACTTAACCTGTGAAAAAAAAAAAAATTCTAAGCCCCGGGGTCACAACTTCAGCAAAAATCTGAAATTCTCCAATTCACTCAAAGATGGTGCCAAAGTTTTGCAAATACTCCCCTGAAAGGTTTGGCGGTGCAAACAGAAGGCTTTTTATCAGAGGCCAAGAAATCAACCCTCGACAACTTAACCTGTGAAAAAAAAAATTTCTAAGCCCCGGGGTCACAACTTCAGCAAAAATCTGAAATTCTCCAATTCACTCAAAAATGGTGCCAAAGTTTTGCAAATACTCCCCAGAAAGGTTTGGCGGTGGAAACAGAAGGCTTTTTATCATAGGACATGAAATCAGCCCTCAACATATTAACCTGTGGAAAAAAAAATTTCTAAGCCCCGGGGTCACAACTTCAGCAAAAATCTGAAAGTCTCCAATTCACTCAAAAATGGTGCCAAAGTTTTGCAAATACTCCCCTGAAAGGTTTGGAGGTGGAAACAGAAGGCTTTTTATCATAGGACATGAAATCAGCCCTCAACATATTAACCTGTGGAAAAAAAATTTCTAAGCCCCGGGGTCACAACTTCAGCAAAAATCTGAAATTCTCCAATTCACTCAAAGATGGTGCCAAAGTTTTGCAAATACTCCCCTGAAAGGTTTGGCGGTGCAAACAGAAGGCTTTTTATCATAGGCCAAGAAATCAACCCTCGACAACTTAACCTGTGAAAAAAAAAAATTCTAAGCCCCGGGGTCACAACTTCAGCAAAAATCTGAAATTCTCCAATTCACTCAAAGATGGTGCCAAAGTTTTGCAAATACTCCCCTGAAAGGTTTGGCGGGGCAAACAGAAGGCTTTTTATCAGAGGCCAAGAAATCAACCCTCGACAACTTAACCTGTGGAAAAAAAAATTTCTAAGCCCCGGGGTCACAACTTCAGCAAAAATCTGAAATTCTCCAATTCACTCAAAAATGGTGCCAAAGTTTTGCAAATACTCCCCTGAAAGGTTTGGCGGTGCAAACAGAAGGCTTTTTATCATAGGCCAAGAAATCAACCCTCGACAACTTAACCTGTGAAAAAAAAAATTTCTAAGCCCCGGGGTCACAACTTCAGCAAAAATCTGAAATTCTCCAATTCACTCAAAAATGGTGCCAAAGTTTTGCAAATACTCCCCTGAAAGGTTTGGCGGTGGAAACAGAAGGCTTTTTATCATAGGCCAAGAAATCAACCCTCGACAACTTAACCTGTGGGAAAAAAAATTTCTAAGCCCCGGGGTCACAACTTCAGCAAAAATCAGAAATTCTCCAATTCACTCAAAAATGGTGCCAAAGTTTTGCAAATACTCCCCTGAAAGGTTTGGAGGTGGAAACAGAAGGCTTTTTATCATAGGCCAAGAAATCAACCCTCGACAACTTAACCTGTGGAAAAAAAAATTTCTAAGCCCCGGGGTCACAACTTCAGCAAAAATCTGAAATTCTCCAATTCACTCAAAAATGGTGCCAAAGTTTTGCAAATACTCCCCTGAAAGGTTTGGAGGTGGAAACAGAAGGCTTTTTATCATAGGACATGAAATCAGCCCTCGACAACTTAACCTGTGAAAAAAAAATTTCTAAGCCCCGGGGTCACAATTTCAGCAAAAATCTGAAATTCTCCAATTCACTCAAAAATGGTGCTAAACTGTTGCACATTCTTCCTTGAAAGGTTTGGCGGTGGAAACAGACGGCTTTTTATCATAGGACATGAAATCAGCCCTCGACAACTTAACCTGTGGAAAAAAAATTTTCTAAGCCCCGGGGTCACAACTTCAGCAAAAATCTGAAATTCTCCAATTCACTCAAAGATGGTGCCAAAGTTTTGCAAATACTCCCCTGAAAGGTTTTGCGGTGCAAACAGAAGGCTTTTTATAATAGGCCAAGAAATCAACCCTCGACAACTTAACCTGTGAAAAAAAAAATTTCTAAGCCCCGGGGTCACAACTTCAGCAAAAATCTGAAATTCTCCAATTCACTCAAAAATGGTGCCAAAGTTTTGCAAATACTCCCCTGAAAGGTTTGGCGGTGCAAACAGAAGGCTTTTTATCATAGGCCAAGAAATCAACCCTCGACAACTTAACCTGTGAAAAAAAAAATTTCTAAGCCCAGGAGTCACAACTTCAACAAAAATCTGAAATTCTCCAATTCACTCAAAAATGGTGCCAAAGTTTTGCAAATACTCCCCTGAAAGGTTTGGCGGTGGAAACAGAAGGCTTTTTATCATAGGCCAAGAAATCAACCCTCGACAACTTAACCTGTGGGAAAAAAAATTTCTAAGCCCCGGGGTCACAACTTCAGCAAAAATCTGAAATTCTCCAATTCACTCAAAAATGGTGCCAAAGTTTTGCAAATACTCCCCTGAAAGGTTTGGAGGTGGAAACAGAAGGCTTTTTATCATAGGACATGAAATCAGCCCTCGACAACTTAACCTGTGAAAAAAAATTTTCTAAGCCCCGGGGTCACAACTTCAGCAAAAATCTGAAATTCTCCAATTCACTCAAAAATGGTGCCAAAGTTTTGCAAATACTCCCCTGAAAGGTTTGGCGGTGGAAACAGAAGGCTTTTTATCATAGGACATGAAATCAGCCCTCGACAACTTAACCTATGAAAAAAAAAAATTTCTAAGCCCCGGGGTCACAACTTCAGCAAAAATCTGAAATTCTCCAATTCACTCAAAAATGGTGCCAAAGTTTTGCAAATACTCCCCAGAAAGGTTTGGCGGTGGAAACAGAAGGCTTTTTATCATAGGACATGAAATCAGCCCTCGACAACTTAACCTGTGAAAAAAAAATTTCTAAGCCCCGGGGTCACAACTTCAGCAAAAATCTGAAATTCTCCAATTCACTCAAAAATAGTGCCAAAGTTTTGCAAATACTCCCCTGAAACGTTTGGCGGTGCAAACAGAAGGCTTTTTATCATAGGCCAAGAAATCAACCCTCGACAACTTAACCTGTGAAAAAAAAAATTTCTAAGCCCCGGGGTCACAACTTCAGCAAAAATCTGAAATTCTCCAATTCACTCAAAAATGGTGCCAAAGTTTTGCAAATACTCCCCTGAAAGGTTTGGCGGTGCAAACAGAAGGCTTTTTATCATAGGCCAAGAAATCAACCCTCGACAACTTAACCTGTGGAAAAAAAAAATTTCTAAGCCCCGGGGTCACAACTTCAGCAAAAATCTGAAATTCTCCAATTCACTCAAAAATGGTGCCAAAGTTTTGCAAATACTCCCCTGAAAGGTTTGGAGGTGAAAACAGAAGGCTTTTTATCATAGGACATGAAATCAGCCCTCGACAACTTAACCTGTGAAAAAAAAAAATTCTAAGCCCCGGGGTCACAACTTCAGCAAAAATCTGAAATTCTCCAATTCACTCAAAAATGGTGCCAAAGTTTTGCAAATACTCCCCTGAAAGGTTTGGCGGTGCAAACAGAAGGCTTTTTATCATTGGACATGAAATCAGCCCTCGACAACTTAACCTGTGAAAAAAAAATTTCTAAGCCCCGGGGTCACAACTTCAGCAAAAATCTGAAATTCTCCAATTCACTCAAAGATGGTGCCAAAGTTTTGCAAATACTCCCCTGAAAGGTTTGGCGGTGCAAACAGAAGGCTTTTTATCAGAGGCCAAGAAATCAACCCTCGACAACTTAACCTGTGGAAAAAAAAATTTCTAAGCCCCGGGGTCACAACTTCAGCAAAAATCTGAAATTCTCCAATTCACTCAAAAATGGTGCCAAAGTTTTGCAAATACTCCCCAGAAAGGTTTGGCGGTGGAAACAGAAGGCTTTTTATCATAGGACATGAAATCAGCCCTCAACATATTAACCTGTGGGAAAAAAAATTTCTAAGCCCCGGGGTCACAACTTCAGCAAAAATCTGAAATTCTCCAATTCACTCAAAAATGGTGCCAAAGTTTTGCAAATACTCCCCTGAAAGGTTTGGAGGTGGAAACAGAAGGCTTTTTATCATAGGACATGAAATCAGCCCTCGACAACTTAACCTGTGAAAAAAAAATTTCTAAGCCCTGGGGTCACAACTTCAGCAAAAATCTGAAAGTCTCCAATTCACTCAAAGATGGTGCCAAAGTTTTGCAAATACTCCCCTGAAAGGTTTGGCGGTGCAAACAGAAGGCTTTTTATCATAGGCCAAGAAATCAACCCTCGACAACTTAACCTGTGAAAAAAAAAAATTTCTAAGCCCCGGGGTCACAACTTCAGCAAAAATCTGAAATTGTCCAATTCACTCAAAAATGGTGCCAAAGTTTTGCAAATACTCCCCTGAAAGGTTTGGCGGTGCAAACAGAAGGCTTTTTATCATAGGACATGAAATCAGCCCTCGACAACTTAACCTGTGAAAAAAAAAATTTCTAAGCCCCGGGGTCACAACTTCAGCAAAAATCTGAAATTCTCCAATTCACTCAAAAATGGTGCCAAAGTTTTGCAAATACTCCCCTGAAAGGTTTGGCGGTGCAAACAGAAGGCTTTTTATCATTGGACATGAAATCAGCCCTCGACAACTTAACCTGTGAAAAAAAAATTTCTAAGCCCCGGGGTCACAACTTCAGCAAAAATCTGAAATTCTCCAATTCACTCAAAAATGGTGCCAAAGTTTTGCAAATACTCCCCAGAAAGGTTTGGCGGTGGAAACAGAAGGCTTTTTATCATAGGACATGAAATCAGCCCTCAACATATTAACCTGTGGGAAAAAAAATTTCTAAGCCCCGGGGTCACAACTTCAGCAAAAATCTGAAATTCTCCAATTCACTCAAAAATGGTGCCAAAGTTTTGCAAATACTCCCCTGAAAGGTTTGGAGGTGGAAACAGAAGTCTTTTTATCATAGGACATGAAATCAGCCCTCGACATATTAACCTGTGGAAAAAGAATTTCTAAGCCCCGGGGTCACAATTTCAGCAAAAATCTGAAATTCTCCAATTCACTCAAAAATGGTGCTAAACTGTTGCACATTCTTCCTTGAAAGGTTTGGCGGTGGAAACAGACGGCTTTTTATCATAGGACATGAAATCAGCCCTCGACAACTTAACCTGTGGAAAAAAAAATTTCTAACCCCGGGGTCACAACTTCAGCAAAAATCTGAAATTCTCCAATTCACTCAAAGATGGTGCCAAAGTTTTGCAAATACTCCCCTGAAAGGTTTGGCGGTGCAAACAGAAGGCTTTTTATAATAGGCCAAGAAATCAACCCTCGACAACTTAACCTGTGAAAAAAAAAATTTCTAAGCCCCGGGGTCACAACTTCAGCAAAAATCTGAAATTCTCCAATTCACTCAAAAATGGTGCCAAAGTTTTGCAAATACTACCCTGAAACGTTTGGCGGTGCAAACAGAAAGCTTTTTATCATAGGCCAAGAAATCAACCCTCGACAACTTAACCTGTGGAAAAAAAAATTTCTAAGCCCCGGGGTCACAACTTCAGCAAAAATCTGAAATTCTCCAATTCACTCAAAAATGGTGCCAAAGTTTTGCAAATACTCCCCTGAAAGGTTTGGAGGTGGAAACAGAAGGCTTTTTATCATAGGACATGAAATCAGCCCTCGACAACTTAACCTGTGGGGAAAAAAATTTCTAAGCCCCGGGGCCACAACTTCAGCAAAAATCTGAAATTCTCCAATTCACTCAAAGATGGTGCCAAAGTTTTGCAAATACTCCCCTGAAAGGTTTGGAGGTGGAAACAGAAGGCTTTTTATCATAGGCCAAGAAATCAACCCTCGACAACTTAACCTGTGAAAAAAAAAATTTCTAAGCCCCGGGGTCACAACTTCAGCAAAAATCTGAAATTCTCCAATTCACTCAAAAATGGTGCCAAAGTTTTGCAAATACTCCCCTGAAAGGTTTGGAGGTGGAAACAGAAGGCTTTTTATCATAGGACATGAAATCAGCCCTCGACAACTTAACTTGTGAAAAAAAAAAATTCTAAGCCCCGGGGTCACAACTTCAGCAAAAATCTGAAATTCTCCAATTCACTCAAAAATGGTGCCATAGTTTTGCAAATACTCCCCTGAAAGGTTTGGCGGTGGAAACAGAAGGCTTTTTATCATAGGCCAAGAAATCAACCCTCGACAACTTAACCTGTGAAAAAAAAAAATTCTAAGCCCTGGGGTCACAACTTCAGCAAAAATCTGAAATTCTCCAATTCACTCAAAAATGGTGCCAAAGTTTTGCAAATACTCCCCTGAAAGGTTTGGAGGTGGAAACAGAAGGCTTTTTATCATAGGACATGAAATCAGCCCTCGACAACTTAACCTGTGGGGAAAAAAATTTCTAAGCCCCGGGGCCACAACTTCAGCAAAAATCTGAAATTCTCCAATTCACTCAAAGAAGGTGCCAAAGTTTTGCAAATACTCCCCTGAAAGGTTTGGAGGTGGAAACAGAAGGCTTTTTATCATAGGCCAAGAAATCAACCCTCGACAACTTAACCTGTGAAAAAAAAAATTTCTAAGCCCCGGGGTCACAACTTCAGCAAAAATCTGAAATTCTCCAATTCACTCAAAAATGGTGCCAAAGTTTTGCAAATACTCCCCTGAAAGGTTTGGAGGTGGAAACCGAAGGCTTTTTATCATAGGACATGAAATCAGCCCTCGACAACTTAACCTGTGAAAAAAAAAATTTCTAAGCCCCGGGGTCACAACTTCAGCAAAAATCTGAAATTCTCCAATTCACTCAAAAATGGTGCTAAACTGTTGCAAATTCTCCCCTGAAAGGTTTGGCGGTGGAAACAAAAGCCTTTTTATCATAGGACATGAAATCAGCCCTCGACAACTTAACCTGTGAAAAAAAAAATTTCTAAGCCCCGGGGTCACAACTTCAGCAAAAATCTGAAATTCTCCAATTCACTCAAAAATGGTGCCATAGTTTTGCAAATACTCCCCTGAAAGGTTTGGCGGTGGAAACAGAAGGCTTTTTATCATAGGACATGAAATCAGCCCTCGACAACTTAACCTGTGAAAAAAAAAAATTCTAAGCCCCGGGGTCACAACTTCAGCAAAAATCTGAAATTCTCCAATTCACTCAAAAATGGTGCCAAAGTTTTGCAAATACTCCCCTGAAAGGTTTGGAGGTGGAAACAGAAGGCTTTTTATAATAGGCCAAGAAATCAACCCTCGACAACTAAACCTGTGAAAAAAAAAATTTCTAAGCCCCGGGGTCACAATTTCAGCAAAAATCTGAAATTCTCCAATTCACTCAAAAATGGTGCTAAACTGTTGCAAATTCTCCCCTGAAAGGTTTGGAGGTGGAAACAGAAGGCTTTTTATAATAGGCCAAGAAATCAACCCTCGACAACTAAACCTGTGAAAAAAAAAATTTCTAAGCCCCGGGGTCACAACTTCAGCAAAAATCTGAAATTCTCCAATTCACTCAAAAATGGTGCTAAACTGTTGCAAATACTCCCCTGAAAGGTTTGGCGGTGCAAACAGAAGGCTTTTTATCATAGGCCAAGAAATCAACCCTCGACAACTTAACCTGTGAAAAAAAAAAATTTCTAAGCCCCGGGGTCACAACTTCAGCAAAAATCTGAAATTGTCCAATTCACTCAAAAATGGTGCCAAAGTTTTGCAAATACTCCCCTGAAAGGTTTGGCGGTGCAAACAGAAGGCTTTTTATCATAGGCCAAGAAATCAACCCTCGACAACTTAACCTGTGAAAAAAAAAATTTCTAAGCCCCAGGGTCACAACTTCAGCAAAAATCTGAAATTCTCCAATTCACTCAAAAATGGTGCCAAAGTTTTGCAAATACTCCCCTGAAAGGTTTGGCGGTGCAAACAGAAGGCTTTTTATCATTGGACATGAAATCAGCCCTCGACAACTTAACCTGTGAAAAAAAAATTTCTAAGCCCCGGGGTCACAACTTCAGCAAAAATCTGAAATTCTCCAATTCACTCAAAAATGGTGCCAAAGTTTTGCAAATACTCCCCAGAAAGGTTTGGCGGTGGAAACAGAAGGCTTTTTATCATAGGACATGAAATCAGCCCTCAACATATTAACCTGTGGGGAAAAAAATTTCTAAGCCCCGGGGTCACAACTTCAGCAAAAATCTGAAATTCTCCAATTCACTCAAAAATGGTGCCAAAGTTTTGCAAATACTCCCCTGAAAGGTTTGGAGGTGGAAACAGAAGGCTTTTTATCATAGGACATGAAATCAGCCCTCGACATATTAACCTGTGGAAAAAGAATTTCTAAGCCCCGGGGTCACAATTTCAGCAAAAATCTGAAATTCTCCAATTCACTCAAAAATGGTGCTAAACTGTTGCACATTCTTCCTTGAAAGGTTTGGCGGTGGAAACAGACGGCTTTTTATCATAGGACATGAAATCAGCCCTCGACAACTTAACCTGTGGAAAAAAAAATTTCTAACCCCGGGGTCACAACTTCAGCAAAAATCTGAAATTCTCCAATTCACTCAAAGATGGTGCCAAAGTTTTGCAAATACTCCCCTGAAAGGTTTGGCGGTGCAAACAGAAGGCTTTTTATAATAGGCCAAGAAATCAACCCTCGACAACTTAACCTGTGAAAAAAAAAATTTCTAAGCCCCGGGGTCACAACTTCAGCAAAAATCTGAAATTCTCCAATTCACTCAAAAATGGTGCCAAAGTTTTGCAAATACTACCCTGAAAGGTTTGGCGGTGCAAACAGAAAGCTTTTTATCATAGGCCAAGAAATCAACCCTCGACAACTTAACCTGTGGAAAAAAAAATTTCTAAGCCCCGGGGTCACAACTTCAGCAAAAATCTGAAATTCTCCAATTCACTCAAAAATGGTGCCAAAGTTTTGCAAATACTCCCCTGAAAGGTTTGGAGGTGGAAACAGAAGGCTTTTTATCATAGGACATGAAATCAGCCCTCGACAACTTAACCTGTGGGGAAAAAAATTTCTAAGCCCCGGGGCCACAACTTCAGCAAAAATCTGAAATTCTCCAATTCACTCAAAGATGGTGCCAAAGTTTTGCAAATACTCCCCTGAAAGGTTTGGAGGTGGAAACAGAAGGCTTTTTATCATAGGCCAAGAAATCAACCCTCGACAACTTAACCTGTGAAAAAAAAAATTTCTAAGCCCCGGGGTCACAACTTCAGCAAAAATCTGAAATTCTCCAATTCACTCAAAAATGGTGCCAAAGTTTTGCAAATACTCCCCTGAAAGGTTTGGAGGTGGAAACAGAAGGCTTTTTATCATAGGACATGAAATCAGCCCTCGACAACTTAACCTGTGAAAAAAAAAAATTCTAAGCCCCGGGGTCACAACTTCAGCAAAAATCTGAAATTCTCCAATTCACTCAAAAATGGTGCCATAGTTTTGCAAATACTCCCCTGAAAGGTTTGGCGGTGGAAACAGAAGGCTTTTTATCATAGGCCAAGAAATCAACCCTCGACAACTTAACCTGTGAAAAAAAAAAATTCTAAGCCCCGGGGTCACAACTTCAGCAAAAATCTGAAATTCTCCAATTCACTCAAAAATGGTGCTAAACTGTTGCAAATTCTCCCCTGAAAGGTTTGGCGGTGGAAACAAAAGCCTTTTTATCATAGGACATGAAATCAGCCCTCGACAACTTAACCTGTGAAAAAAAAAATTTCTAAGCCCCGGGGTCACAACTTCAGCAAAAATCTGAAATTCTCCAATTCACTCAAAAATGGTGCCATAGTTTTGCAAATACTCCCCTGAAAGGTTTGGCGGTGGAAACAGAAGGCTTTTTATCATAGGACATGAAATCAGCCCTCGACAACTTAACCTGTGAAAAAAAAAAATTCTAAGCCCCGGGGTCACAACTTCAGCAAAAATCTGAAATTCTCCAATTCACTCAAAAATGGTGCCAAAGTTTTGCAAATACTCCCCTGAAAGGTTTGGAGGTGGAAACAGAAGGCTTTTTATAATAGGCCAAGAAATCAACCCTCGACAACTAAACCTGTGAAAAAAAAAATTTCTAAGCCCCGGGGTCACAATTTCAGCAAAAATCTGAAATTCTCCAATTCACTCAAAAATGGTGCTAAACTGTTGCAAATTCTCCCCTGAAAGGTTTGGAGGTGGAAACAGAAGGCTTTTTATAATAGGCCAAGAAATCAACCCTCGACAACTAAACCTGTGAAAAAAAAAATTTCTAAGCCCCGGGGTCACAACTTCAGCAAAAATCTGAAATTCTCCAATTCACTCAAAAATGGTGCTAAACTGTTGCAAATTCTCCCCTGAAAGGTTTGGAGGTGGAAACAGAAGGCTTTTTATCATAGGCCAAGAAATCAACCCTCGACAACTTAACCTGTGAAAAAAAAAATTTCTAAGCCCCGGGGTCACAACTTCAGCAAAAATCTGAAATTCTCCAATTCACTCAAAAATGGTGCCAAAGTTTTGCAAATACTCCCCTGAAAGGTTTGGAGGTGGAAACACAAGGCTTTTTATCATAGGACATGAAATCAGCCCTCGACAACTTAACCTGTGAAAAAAAAAAATTCTAAGCCCCGGGGTCACAACTTCAGCAAAAATCTGAAATTCTCCAATTCACTCAAAAATGGTGCCATAGTTTTGCAAATACTCCCCTGAAAGGTTTGGCGGTGCAAACAGAAGGCTTTTTATCATAGGCCAAGAAATCAACCCTCGACAACTTAACCTGTGAAAAAAAAATTTCTAAGCCCCGGGGTCACAACTTCAGCAAAAATCTGAAATTCTCCAATTCACTCAAAAATGGTGCCAAAGTTTTGCAAATACTCCCCTGAAAGGTTTGGAGGTGGAAACAGAAGGCTTTTTATCATAGGACATGAAATCAGCCCTCGACAACTTAACCTGTGGAAAAAAAAATTTCTAAGCCCCGGGGCAACAACTTCAGCAAAAATCTGAAATTCTCCAATTCACTCAAAGATGGTGCCAAAGTTTTGCAAATACTCCCCTGAAAGGTTTGGAGGTGGAAACAGAAGGCTTTTTATCATAGGCCAAGAAATCAAAGCTCGACAACTTAACCTGTGAAAAAAAAAATTTCTAAGCCCCGGGGTCACAACTTCAGCAAAAATCTGAAATTCTCCAATTCACTCAAAAATGGTGCCAAAGTTTTGCAAATACTCCCCTGAAAGGTTTGGAGGTGGAAACCGAAGGCTTTTTATCATAGGACATGAAATCAGCCCTCGACAACTTAACCTGTGAAAAAAACAATTTCTAAGCCCCGGGGTCACAACTTCAGCAAAAATCTGAAATTCTCCAATTCACTCAAAGATGGTGCCAAAGTTTTGCAAATACTCCCCTGAAAGGTTTGGAGGTGGAAACAGAAGGCTTTTTATCATAGGACATGAAATCAGCCCTCGACAACTTAACCTGTGAAAAAAAAAATTTCTAAGCCCCGGGGTCACAACTTCAGCAAAAATCTGAAATTCTCCAATTCACTCAAAAATGGTGCCAAAGTTTTGCAAATACTCCCCTGAAAGGTTTGGAGGTGGAAACAGAAGGCTTTTTATCATAGGACATGAAATCAGCCCTCGACAACTTAACCTGTGAAAAAAAAAAATTCTAAGCCCCGGGGTCACAACTTCAGCAAAAATCTGAAATTCTCCAATTCACTCAAAAATGGTGCTAAACTGTTGCAAATTCTCCCCTGAAAGGTTTGGCGGTGGAAACAAAAACCTTTTTATCATAGGACATGAAATCAGCCCTCGACAACTTAACATATGAAAAAAAAAAAATTTCTAAGCCCCGGGGTCACAACTTCAGCAAAAATCTGAAATTCTCCAATTCACTCAAAAATGGTGCCATAGTTTTGCAAATACTCCCCTGAAAGATTTGGCGGTGGAAACAGAAGGCTTTTTATCATAGGACATGAAATCAGCCCTCGACATATTAGCCTGTGAAAAAAAAAATTTCTAAGCCCCGGGGTCACAACTTCAGCAAAAATCTGAAATTCTCCAATTCACTCAAAAATGGTGCCAATGTTTTGCAAATACTCCCCTGAAAGGTTTGGCGGTGCAAACAGAAGGCTTTTTATCATAGGACATGAAATCAGCCCTCGACAACTTAACCTGTGAAAAAAAAAATTTCTAAGCCCCGGGGTCACAATTTCAGCAAAAATCTGAAATTCTCCAATTCACTCAAAGATGGTGCCAAAGTTGTGCAAATATTCCCCTGAAAGGTTTGGAGGTGGAAACAGAAGGCTTTTTATCATTGGACATGAAATCAGCCCTCGACAACTTAACCTGTGAAAAAAAAATTTTCTAAGCCCCGGGGTCACAACTTCAGCAAAAATCTGAAATTCTCCAATTCACTCAAAAATGGTGCCAAAGTTGTGCAAATATTCCCCTGAAAGGTTTGGAGGTGGAAACAGAAGGCTTTTTATCATAGGACATGAAATCAGCCCTCGACAACTTAACCTGTGGAAAAAAAAATTTCTAAGCCCCGGGGTCACAACTTCAGCAAAAATCTGAAATTCTCCAATTCACTCAAAAATGGTGCTAAACTGTTGCAAATTCTCCCCTGAAAGGTTTGGCGGTGGAAACAAAAGCCTTTTTATCATAGGACATGAAATCAGCCCTCGACAACTTAACCTGTGGGAAAAAAAAATTCTAAGCCCCGGGGTCACAACTTCAGGAAAAATCTGAAATTCTCCAATTCACTCAAAAATGGTGCCATAGTTTTGCAAATACTCCCCTGAAATGTATGGCGGTGGAAACAGAAGGCTTTTTATCATAGGACATGAAATCAGCCCTCGACATATTAACCTGTGAAAAAAAAGATTTCTAAGCCCCGGGGTCACAACTTCAGCAAAAATCTGAAATTCTCCAATTCACTCAAAAATGGTGCCAATGTTTTGCAAATACTCCCCTGAAAGGTTTGGCGGTGCAAACAGAAGGCTTTTTATCATAGGACATGAAATCAGCCCTCGACAACTTAACCTGTGAAAAAAAAAATTTCTAAGCCCCGGGGTCACAACTTCAGCAAAAATCTGAAATTCTCCAATTCACTCAAAAATGGTGCTAAACTGTTGCAAATTCTCCCCTGAAAGGTTTGGCGGTGGAAACAAAAGCCTTTTTATCATAGGACATGAAATCAGCCCTCGACAACTTAACCTGTGAAAAAAAAAATTCTAAGCCCCGGGGTCACAACTTCAGCAAAAATCTGAAATTCTCCAATTCACTCAAAAATGGTGCCATAGTTTTGCACATACTCCCCTGAAAGGTTTGGCGGTGGAAACAGAAGGCTTTTTATCATAGGACATGAAATCAGCCCTCGACATATTAGCCTGTGAAAAAAAAAATTTCTAAGCCCCGGGGTCACAACTTCAGCAAAAATCTGAAATTCTCCAATTCACTCAAAAATGGTGCCAATGTTTTGCAAATACTCCCCTGAAAGGTTTGGCGGTGCAAACAGAAGGCTTTTTATCATAGGACATGAAATCAGCCCTCGACAACTTAACCTGTGAAAAAAAAAATTTCTAAGCCCCGGGGTCACAATTTCAGCAAAAATCTGAAATTCTCCAATTCACTCAAAGATGGTGCCAAAGTTGTGCAAATATTCCCCTGAAAGGTTTGGAGGTGGAAACAGAAGGCTTTTTATCATAGGACATGAAATCAGCCCTTGACAACTTAACCTGTGAAAAAAAAAATTTCTAAGCCCCGGGGTCACAACTTCAGCAAAAATCTGAAATTCTCCAATTCACTCAAAAATGGTGCCAAAGTTTTGCAAATACTCCCCTGAAAGGTTTGGAGGTGGAAACAGAAGGCTTTTTATCATAGGACATGAAATCAGCCCTCGACAACTTAACCTGTGAAAAAAAAAATTTCTAAGCCCCGGGGTCACAACTTCAGCAAAAATCTGAAATTCTCCAATTCACTCAAAGATGGTGCCAAAGTTTTGCAAATACTCCCCTGAAAGGTTTGGCGGTGGAAACAAAAGCCTTTTTATCATAGGACATGAAATCAGCCCTCGACAACTTAACCTGTGAAAAAAAAAATTTCTAAGCCCCGGGGTCACAACTTCAGCAAAAATCTGAAATTCGCCAATTCACTCAAAAATGGTGCCATAGTTTTGCAAATACTCCCCTGAAAGGTTTGGCGGTGGAAACAGAAGGCTTTTTATCATAGGACATGAAATCAGCCCTCGACAACTTAACCTGTGGGAAAAAAAAATTCTAAGCCCCGGGGTCACAACTTCAGCAAAAATCTGAAATTCTCCAATTCACTCAAAGATGGTGCCAAAGTTTTGCAAATATTCCCCTGAAAGGTTTGGCGGTGCAAACAGAAGGCATTTTATCATAGGACATGAAATCAGCCCTCGACAACTTAACCTGTGAAAAAAAAAAATTCTAAGCCCCGGGGTCACAACTTCAGCAAAAATCTGAAATTCTCCAATTCACTCAAAAATGGTGCCAAAGTTTTGCAAATACTCCCCTGAAAGGTTTGGAGGTGGAAACAGAAGGCTTTTTATCATAGGCCAAGAAATCAACCCTCGACAACTTAACCTGTGAAAAAAAAAAATTCTAAGCCCCGGGGTCACAACTTCAGCAAAAATCTGAAATTCTCCAATTCACTCAAAAATGGTGCCAAAGTTTTGCAAATACTCCCCTGAAAGGTTTGGCGGTGGAAACAGACGGCTTTTTATCATAGGACATGAAATCAGCCCTCGACAACTTAACCTGTGAAAAAAAAAATTTCTAAGCCCCGGGGTCACAATTTCAGCAAAAATCTGAAATTCTCCAATTCACTCAAAAATGGTGCCAAAGTTTTGCAAATACTCCCCTGAAAGGTTTGGCGGTGGAAACAGAAGTCTTTTTATCATAGGACATGAAATCAGCCCTCGACAATTTAACCTGTGAAAAAAAAAATTTCTAAGCCCCGGGGTCACAACTTCAGCAAAAATCTGAAATTCTCCAATTCACTCAAAGATTGTGCCAAAGTTTTGCAAATATTACCCTGAAAGGTTTTGCGGTGGAAACAGAAGGCTTTTTATCATAGGACATGAAATCAGCCCTCGACAACTTAACCTGTGAAAAAAAAATTTCTAAGCCCCGGGGTCACAACTTCAGCAAAAATCTGAAATTCTCCAATTCGCTCAAAGATGGTGCCAAAGTTTTGCAAATACTCCCCTGAAAGGTTTGGAGGTGGAAACAGAAGGCTTTTTATCATAGGACATGAAATCAGCCCTCGACACATTAACCTGTGAAAAAAAAAAATTCTAAGCCCCGGGGTCACAACTTCAGCAAAAATCTGAAATTCTCCAATTCACTCAAAAATGGTGCCAAAGTTTTGCAAATACTCCCCTGAAAGGTTTGGCGGTGGAAACAGAAGGCTTTTTATCATACGCCAAGAAATCAACCCTCGACAACTTAACCTGTGAAAAAAAAAATTTCTAAGCCCCGGGGTCACAACTTCAGCAAAAATCTGAAATTCTCCAATTCACTCAAAAATGGTGCCAAAGTTTTGCAAATACTCCCCTGAAAGGTTTGGAGGTGGAAACAGAAGGCTTTTTATCATAGGACATGAAATCAGCCCTCGACAACTTAACCTGTGGAAAAAAAAATTTCTAAGCCCCGGGGTCACAATTTCAGCAAAAATCTGAAATTCTCCAATTCACTCAAAAATGGTGCCAAAGTTTTGCAAATACTCCCCTGAAAGGTTTGGCGGTGGAAACAGAAGTCTTTTTATCATAGGACATGAAATCAGCCCTCGACAATTTAACCTGTGAAAAAAAAAATTTCTAAGCCCCGGGGTCACAACTTCAGCAAAAATCTGAAATTCTCCAATTCACTCAAAGATGGGGCCAAAGTTTTGCAAATATTTCCCTGAAAGGTTTTGCGGTGGAAACAGAAGGCTTTTTATCATAGGACATGAAATCAGCCCTCGACAACTTAACCTGTGAAAAAAAAATTTCTAAGCCCCGGGGTCACAACTTCAGCAAAAATCTGAAATTCTCCAATTCACTCAAAGATGGTGCCAAAGTTTTGCAAATACTCCCCTGAAAGGTTTGGAGGTGGAAACAGAAGGCTTTTTATCATAGGACATGAAATCAGCCCTCGACACATTAACCTGTGAAAAAAAAAATTTCTAAGCCCCGGGGTCACAACTTCAGCAAAAATCTGAAATTCTCCAATTCACTCAAAAATGGTGCCAAAGTTTTGCAAATACTCCCCTGAAAGGTTTGGCGGTGGAAACAGAAGGCTTTTTATCATACGCCAAGAAATCAACCCTCGACAACTTAACCTGTGAAAAAAAAAATTTCTAAGCCCCGGGGTCACAACTTCAGCAAAAATCTGAAATTCTCCAATTCACTCAAAAATGGTGCCAAAGTTTTGCAAATACTCCCCTGAAAGGTTTGGAGGTGGAAACAGAAGGCTTTTTATCATAGGACATGAAATCAGCCCTCGACAACTTAACCTGTGGAAAAAAAAATTTCTAAGCCCCGGGGTCACAACTTCAGCAAAAATCTGAAATTCTCCAATTCACTCAAAGATGGTGCCAAAGTTTTGCAAATACTCCCCTGAAAGGTTTGGAGGTGGAAACAGAAGGCTTTTTATCATAGGACATGAAATCAGCCCTCGACAACTTAACCTGTGGGAAAAAAAATTTTCTAAGCCCCGGGGTCACAACTTCAGCAAAAATCTGAAATTCTCCAATTCACTCAAAAATGGTGCCATAGTTTTGCAAATACTCCCCTGAAAGGTTTGGCGTGGAAACAGAAGGCTTTTTATCATAGGACATGAAATCAGCCCTCGACAACTTAACCTGTGAAAAAAAAAAATTCTAAGCCCCGGGGTCACAACTTCAGCAAAAATCTGAAATTCTCCAATTCACTCAAAGATGGTGCCAAAGTTTTGCAAATATTCCCCTGAAAGGTTTTGCGGTGGAAACAGAAGGCTTTTTATCATAGGACATGAAATCAGCCCTCGACAACTTAACCTGTGAAAAAAATATTTCTAAGCCCCGGGGTCACAACTTCAGCAAAAATCTGAAATTCTCCAATTCACTCAAAAATGGTGCCAAAGTTTTGCAAATACTCCCCTGAAAGGTTTGGAGGTGGAAACAGAAGGCTTTTTATCATAGGACATGAAATCAGCCCTCGACAACTTAACCTGTGAAAAAAAAAATTTCTAAGCCCCGGGGTCACAACTTCAGCAAAAATCTGAAATTCTCCAATTCACTCAAAAATGGTGCCAAAGTTTTGCAAATACTCCCCAAAAAGGTTTGCGGTGGAAACAGAAGGCTTTTTATCATAGGACATGAAATCAGCCCTCGACAACTTAACCTGTGGAAAAAAAAAATTCTAAGCCCCGGGGTCACAATTTCAGCAAAAATCTGAAATTCTCCAATTCACTCAAAGATGGTGCCAAAGTTTTGCAAATATTCCCCTGAAAGGTTTTGCGGTGGAAACAGAAGGCTTTCTATCATAGGCCATGAAATCAGCCCTCGACAACTTAACCTGTGGAAAAAAAAATTCTAAGCCCCGGGGTCACAACTTCAGCAAAAATCTGAAATTCTCCAATTCACTCAAAGATGGTGCAAAAGTTTTGCAAATACTTCCCTGAAAGGTTTGGCGGTGCAAACAGAAGGCTTTTTATCATAGGCCAAGAAATCAACCCTCGACAACTTAACCTGTGAAAAAAAAATTTCTAAGCCCCGGGGTCACAACTTCAGCAAAAATCTGAAATTCTCCAATTCACTCAAAGATGGTGCCAAAGTTTTGCAAATACTCCCCTGAAAGGTTTGGAGGTGGAAACAGAAGGCTTTTTATCATAGGACATGAAATCAGCCCTCGACACATTAACCTGTGAAAAAAAAAATTTCTAAGCCCCGGGGTCACAACTTCAGCAAAAATCTGAAATTCTCCAATTCACTCAAAAATGGTGCCAAAGTTTTGCAAATACTCCCCTGAAAGGTTTGGCGGTGGAAACAGAAGGCTTTTTATCATACGCCAAGAAATCAACCCTCGACAACTTAACCTGTGAAAAAAAAAATTTCTAAGCCCCGGGGTCACAACTTCAGCAAAAATCTGAAATTCTCCAATTCACTCAAAAATGGTGCCAAAGTTTTGCAAATACTCCCCTGAAAGGTTTGGAGGTGGAAACAGAAGGCTTTTTATCATAGGACATGAAATCAGCCCTCGACAACTTAACCTGTGGAAAAAAAAATTTCTAAGCCCCGGGGTCACAACTTCAGCAAAAATCTGAAATTCTCCAATTCACTCAAAAATGGTGCCAAAGTTTTGCAAATACTCCCCTGAAAGGTTTGGAGGTGGAAACAGAAGGCTTTTTATCATAGGACATGAAATCAGCCCTCGACAACTTAACCTGTGGAAAAAAAAAATTTCTAAGCCCCGGGGTCACAACTTCAGCAAAAATCTGAAATTCTCCAATTCACTCAAAAATGGTGCCATAGTTTTGCAAATACTCCCCTGAAAGGTTTGGCGGTGGAAACAGAAGGCTTTTTATCATAGGACATGAAATCAGCCCTCGACAACTTAACCTGTGAAAAAAAAAAATTCTAAGCCCCGGGGTCACAACTTCAGCAAAAATCTGAAATTCTCCAATTCACTCAAAGATGGTGCCAAAGTTTTGCAAATATTCCCCTGAAAGGTTTTGCGGTGGAAACAGAAGGCTTTTTATCATAGGACATGAAATCAGCCCTCGACAACTTAACCTGTGAAAAAAAAATTTCTAAGCCCCGGGGTCACAACTTCAGCAAAAATCTGAAATTCTCCAATTCACTCAAAAATGGTGCCAAAGTTTTGCAGATACTCCCCTGAAAGGTTTGGAGGTGGAAACAGAAGGCTTTTTATCATAGGACATGAAATCAGCCCTCGACAACTTAACCTGTGAAAAAAAAAATTTCTAAGCCCCGGGGTCACAACTTCAGCAAAAATCTGAAATTCTCCAATTCACTCAAAAATGGTGCCAAAGTTTTGCAAATACTCCCCTGAAAGGTTTGGAGGTGGAAACAGAAGGCTTTTTATCATAGGACATGAAATCAGCCCTCGACAACTTAACCTGTGAAAAAAAAAATTCTAAGCCCCGGGGTCACAACTTCAGCAAAAATCTGAAATTCTCCAATTCACTCAAAAATGGTGCCAAAGTTTTGCAAATACTCCCCTGAAAGGTTTGGCGGTGGAAACAGAAGGCTTTTTATCATAGGACATGAAATCAGCCCTCGACAACTTAACCTGTGAAAAAAAAATTTCTAAGCCCCGGGGTCACAATTTCAGCAAAAATCTGAAATTCTCCAATTCACTCAAAGATGGTGCCAAAGTTTTGCAAATATTCCCCTGAAAGGTTTTGCGGTGGAAACAGAAGGCTTTTTATCATAGGACATGAAATCAGCCCTCGACAACTTAACCTGTGAAAAAAAAATTTCTAAGCCCCGGGGTCACAACTTCAGCAAAAATCTGAAATTCTCCAATTCACTCAAAGATGGTGCCAAAGTTTTGCAAATACTCCCCTGAAAGGTTTGGCGGTGCAAACAGAAGGCTTTTTATCATAGGCCAAGAAATCAACCCTCGACAACTTAACCTGTGGAAAAAAAAAATTTCTAAGCCCCGGGGTCACAACTTCAGCAAAAATCTGAAATTCTCCGATTCACTCAAAGATGGTGCCAACGTGTTGCAAATACTCCCCTGAAAGGTTTGGCGGTGGAAACAGAAGGCTTTTTATCATAGGACATGAAATCAGCCTTCGACAACTTAACATATGAAAAAAAAAAAATTCTAAGCCCCGGGGTCACAATTTCAGCAAAAATATGAAATTCTCCAATTCACTCAAAAATGGTGCTAAACTGTTGCACATTCTTCCTGGAAAGGTTTGGCGGTGGAAACAGACGGCTTTTTATCATAGGACATGAAATCAGCCCTCGACAACTTAACCTGTGAAAAAAAAAATTCTAAGCCCCGGGGTCGCAACTTCAGCAAAAATCTGAAATTCTGCAATTCACTCAAAGATGGTGCCAAAGTTTTGCAAATAGTCCCCTGAAAGGTTTGGCGGTGCAAACAGAAGGCTTTTTATCATAGGCCAAGAAATCAACCCTCGACAACTTAACCTGTGGGAAAAAAAAATTTCTAAGCCCCGGGGTCACAACTTCAGCAAAAATCTGAAATTCTCCAATTCACTCAAAAATGGTGCCAAAGTTTTGCAAATACTCCCCTGAAAGGTTTGGCGGTGCAAACAGAAGGCTTTTTATCATAGGCCAAGAAATCAACCCTCGACAACTTAACCTGTGAAAAAAAAAAATTTCTTCACAACTTCAGCAAAAATCTGAAATTCTCCAATTCACTCAAAAATGGTGCCAAAGTTTTGCAAATACTCCCCTGAAAGGTTTGGAGGTGGAAACAGAAGGCTTTTTATCATAGGACATGAAATCAGCCCTCGACAACTTAACCTGTGAAAAAAAAAATTTCTAAGCCCCGGGGTCACAACTTCAGCAAAAATCTGAAATTCTCCAATTCACTCAAAAATGGTGCCAAAGTTTTGCAAATACTCCCCTGAAAGGTTTGGCGGTGCAAACAGAAGGCTTTTTATCAGAGGCCAAGAAAACAACCCTCGACAACTTAACCTGCGGAAAAAAAAATTTCTAAGCCCCGGGGTCACAACTTCAGCAAAAATCTGAAATTCTCCAATTCACTCAAAAATGGTGCCAAAGTTTTGCAAATACTCCCCTGAAAGGTTTGGCGGTGGAAACAGAAGGCTTTTTATCATAGGACATGAAATCAGCCCTCGACAACTTAACCTGTGAAAAAAAAAATTTCTAAGCCCCGGGGTCACAACTTCAGCAAAAATCTGAAATTCTCCAAATCACTCAAAGATGGTGCCAACGTGTTGCAAATACTCCCCTGAAAGGTTTGGCGGTGGAAACAGAAGGCTTTTTATCATAGGACATGAAATCAGCCTTCGACAACTTAACATATGAAAAAAAAAAAATTCTAAGCCCCGGGGTCACAATTTCAGCAAAAATATGAAATTCTCCAATTCACTCAAAAATGGTGCCATAGTTTTCCAAATACTCCCCTGAAAGGTTTGGCGGTGGAAACAGACGGCTTTTTATCATAGGACATGAAATCAGCCCGCGACAACTTAACCTGTGAAAAAAAAAATTCTAAGCCCCGGGGTCACAACTTCAGCAAAAATCTGAAATTCTGCAATTCACTCAAAGATGGTGCCAAAGTTTTGCAAATACTCCCCTGAAAGGTTTGGCGGTGCAAACAGAAGGCTTTTTATCATAGGCCAAGAAATCAACCCTCGACAACTTAACCTGTGAAAAAAAAAAATTTCTAAGCCCCGGGGTCACAACTTCAGCAAAAATCTGAAATTCTCCAATTCACTCAAAAATGGTGCCAAAGTTTTGCAAATACTCCCCTGAAAGGTTTGGAGGTGGAAACAGAAGGCTTTTTATCATAGGACATGAAATCAGCCCTCGACAACTTAACCTGTGAAAAAAAAAATTTCTAAGCCCCGGGGTCACAACTTCAGCAAAAATCTGAAATTCTCCAATTCACTCAAAAATGGTGCCAAAGTTTTGCAAATACTCCCCTGAAAGGTTTGGCGGTGCAAACAGAAGGCTTTTTATCAGAGGCCAAGAAATCAACCCTCGACAACTTAACCTGCGAAAAAAAAAAATTCTAAGCCCCGGGGTCACAACTTCAGCAAAAATCTGAAATTCTCCAATTCACTCAAAAATGGTGCCAAAGTTTTGCAAATACTCCCCTGAAAGGTTTGGCGGTGGAAACAGAAGGCTTTTTATCATAGGACATGAAATCAGCCTTCGACAACTTAACATATGGAAAAAAAAAAATTCTAAGCCCCGGGGTCACAATTTCAGCAAAAATATGAAATTCTCCAATTCACTCAAAAATGGTGCTAAACTGTTGCACATTCTTCCTGGAAAGGTTTGGCGGTGGAAACAGACGGCTTTTTATCATAGGACATGAAATCAGCCCTCGACAACTTAACCTGTGAAAAAAAAAATTCTAAGCCCCGGGGTCACAACTTCAGCAAAAATCTGAAATTCTGCAATTCACTGAAAGATGGTGCCAAAGTTTTGCAAATAGTCCCCTGAAAGGTTTGGCGGTGCAAACAGAAGGCTTTTTATCATAGGCCAAGAAATCAACCCTCGACAACTTAACCTGTGGAAAAAAAAAATTTCTAAGCCCCGGGGTCACAACTTCAGCAAAAATCTGAAATTCTCCAATTCACTCAAAAATGGTGCCAAAGTTTTGCAAATACTCCCCTGAAAGGTTTGGCGGTGCAAACAGAAGGCTTTTTATCATAGGCCAAGAAATCAACCCTCGACAACTTAACCTGTGAAGAAAAAAAAATTTCTAAGCCCCGGGGTCACAACTTCAGCAAAAATCTGAAATTCTCCAATTCACTCAAAAATGGTGCCAAAGTTTTGCAAATACTCCCCTGAAAGGTTTGGAGGTGGAAACAGAAGGCTTTTTATCATAGGACATGAAATCAGCCCTCGACAACTTAACCTGTGAAAAAAAAAATTCCTAAGCCCCGGGGTCACAACTTCAGCAAAAATCTGAAATTCTCCAATTCACTCAAAAATGGTGCCAAAGTTTTGCAAATACTCCCCTGAAAGGTTTGGCGGTGCAAACAGAAGGCTTTTTATCAGAGGCCAAGAAATCAACCCTCGACAACTTAACCTGCGAAAAAAAAAATTTCTAAGCCCCGGGGTCACAACTTCAGCAAAAATCTGAAATTCTCCAATTCACTCAAAAATGGTGCCAAAGTTTTGCAAATACTCCCCTGAAAGGTTTGGCGGTGGAAACAGAAGGCTTTTTATCATAGGACATGAAATCAGCCCTCGACAACTTAACCTGTGAAAAAAAAAATTTCTAAGCCCCGGGGTCACAACTTCAGCAAAAATCTGAAATTCTCCAAATCACTCAAAGATGGTGCCAACGTGTTGCAAATACTCCCCTGAAAGGTTTGGCGGTGCAAACAGAAGGCTTTTTATCATAGGCCAAGAAATCAACCCTCGACAACTTAACCTGTGAAAAAAAAAAATTTCTTCACAACTTCAGCAAAAATCTGAAATTCTCCAATTCACTCAAAAATGGTGCCAAAGTTTTGCAAATACTCCCCTGAAACGTTTGGCGGTGGAAACAGAAGGCTTTTTATCATAGGACATGAAATCAGCCTTCGACAACTTAACATATGGAAAAAAAAAAATTCTAAGCCCCGGGGTCACAATTTCAGCAAAAATATGAAATTCTCCAATTCACTCAAAAATGGTGCTAAACTGTTGCACATTCTTCCTGGAAAGGTTTGGCGGTGGAAACAGACGGCTTTTTATCATAGGACATGAAATCAGCCCTCGACAACTTAACCTGTGAAAAAAAAAATTCTAAGCCCCGGGGTCACAACTTCAGCAAAAATCTGAAATTCTGCAATTCACTGAAAGATGGTGCCAAAGTTTTGCAAATAGTCCCCTGAAAGGTTTGGCGGTGCAAACAGAAGGCTTTTTATCATAGGCCAAGAAATCAACCATCGACAACTTAACCTGTGGAAAAAAAAAATTTCTAAGCCCCGGGGTCACAACTTCAGCAAAAATCTGAAATTCTCCAATTCACTCAAAAATGGTGCCAAAGTTTTGCAAATACTCCCCTGAAAGGTTTGGCGGTGCAAACAGAAGGCTTTTTATCATAGGCCAAGAAATCAACCCTCGACAACTTAACCTGCGAAAAAAAAAAATTCTAAGCCCCGGGGTCACAACTTCAGCAAAAATCTGAAATTCTCCAATTCACTCAAAAATGGTGCCAAAGTTTTGCAAATACTCCCCTGAAAGGTTTGGCGGTGCAAACAGAAGGCTTTTTATCATAGGACATGAAATCAGCCCTCGACAACTTAACCTGTGAAAAAAAAAATTTCTAAGCCCCGGGGTCACAACTTCAGCAAAAATCTGAAATTCTCCAAATCACTCAAAGATGGTGCCAACGTGTTGCAAATACTCCCCTGAAAGGTTTGGCGGTGGAAACAGAAGGCTTTTTATCATAGGACATGAAATCAGCCTTCGACAACTTAACATATGAAAAAAAAAAAAATTCTAAGCCCCGGGGTCACAATTTCAGCAAAAATCTGAAATTCTCCAATTCACTCAAAAATGGTGCCATAGTTTTGCAAATACTCCCCTGAAAGGTTTGGCGGTGGAAACAGACGGCTTTTTATCATAGGACATGAAATCAGCCCGCGACAACTTAACCTGTGAAAAAAAAAATTCTAAGCCCCGGGGTCACAACTTCAGCAAAAATCTGAAATTCTGCAATTCACTCAAAGATGGTGCCAGAGTTTTGCAAATACTCCCCTGAAAGGTTTGGCGGTGCAAACAGAAGGCTTTTTATCATAGGCCAAGAAATCAACCCTTGACAACTTAACCTGTGAAAAAAAAAAATTTCTAAGCCCCGGGGTCACAACTTCAGCAAAAATCTGAAATTCTCCAATTCACTCAAAAATGGTGCCAAAGTTTTGCAAATACTCACCTGAAAGGTTTGGCGGTGCAAACAGAAGGCTTTTTATCAGAGGCCAAGAAATCAACCCTCGACAACTTAACCTGCGAAAAAAAAAAATTTCTAAGCCCCGGGGTCACAACTTCAGCAAAAATCTGAAATTCTCCAATTCACTAAAAAATGGTGCCAAAGTTTTGCAAATACTCCCCTGAAAGGTTTGGCGGTGGAAACAGAAGGCTTTTTATCATAGGACATGAAATCAGCCCTCGACAACTTAACCTGTGAAAAAAGAATTTCTAAGCCCCGGGGTCACAACTTCAGCAAAAATCTGAAATTCTCCAATTCACTCAAAAATGGTGCTAAACTGTTGCACATTCTTCCTTGAAAGGTTTGGCGGTGGAAACAGACGGCTTTTTATCATAGGACATGAAATCAGCCCTCGACAACTTAACCTGTGAAAAAAGAATTTCTAAGCCCCGGGGTCACAACTTCAGCAAAAATCTGAAATTCTCCAATTCACTCAAAAATGGTGCGAAAGTTTTGCAAATAATCCCCTGAAAGGTTTGGAGGTGGAAACAGAAGGCTTTTTATCATAGGACATGAAATCAGCCCTCAACATATTATTAACCTGTGAAAAAAAAAATTTCTAAGCCCCGGGGTCACAACTTCAGCAAAAATCTGAAATTCTCCAATTCACTCAAAGATGGTGCCAAAGTTTTGCAAATACTCCCCTGAAAGGTTTGGCGGTGCAAACAGAAGGCTTTTTATCATAGGACATAAAATCAGCCCTCGACAACTTAACCTGTGAAAAAAAAAATTCTAAGCCCCGGGGTCACAATTTCAGCAAAAATCTGAAATTCTCCAATTCACTCAAAAATGGTGCTAAACTGTTGCACATTCTTCCTTGAAAGGTTTGGCGGTGGAAACAGACGGCTTTTTAGCATAGGACATGAAATCAGCCCTCGACAACTTAACCTGTGGGGGAAAAAATTTCTAAGCCCCGGGGTCACAACTTCAGCAAAAATCTGAAATTCTCCAATTCACTCAAAGATGGTGCCAAAGTTTTGCAAATACTCCCCTGAAAGGTTTGGCGGTGCAAACAGAAGGCTTTTTATCATAGGCCAAGAAATCAACCCTCGACAACTTAACCTGTGAAAAAAAAAATTTCTAAGCCCCGGGGTCACAACTTCAGCAAAAATCTGAAATTCTCCAATTCACTCAAAAATGGTGCTAACGTGTTGCAAATACTCCCCTGAAAGGTTTGGCGGTGCAAACAGAAGGCTTTTTATCAGAGGCCAAGAAATCAACCCTCGACAACTTAACCTGCGAAAAAAAAAATTTCTAAGCCCCGGGGTCACAGCTTCAGCAAAAATCTGAAATTCTCCAATTCACTCAAAAATGGTGCCAAAGTTTTGCAAATACTCCCCTGAAAGGTTTGGCGGTGGAAACAGAAGGCTTTTTATCATAGGACATGAAATCAGCCCTCGACAACTTAACCTGTGAAAAAAAAAATTTCTAAGCCCCGGGGTCACAACTTCAGCAAAAATCTGAAATTCTCCAATTCACTCAAAAATGGTGCCAAAGTTTTGCAAATACTCCCCTGAAAGGTTTGGCGGTGCAAACAGAAGGCTTTTTATCATAGGCCAAGAAATCAACCCTCGACAACTTAACCTGTGAAAAAAAAAAATTTCTTCACAACTTCAGCAAAAATCTGAAATTCTCCAATTCACTCAAAAATGGTGCCAAAGTTTTGCAAATACTCCCCTGAAAGGTTTGGAGGTGGAAACAGAAGGCTTTTTATCATAGGACATGAAATCAGCCCTCGACAACTTAACCTGTGAAAAAAAAAATTTCTAAGCCCCGGGGTCACAACTTCAGCAAAAATCTGAAATTCTCCAATTCACTCAAAAATGGTGCCAAAGTTTTGCAAATACTCCCCTGAAAGGTTTGGCGGTGCAAACAGAAGGCTTTTTATCAGAGGCCAAGAAAACAACCCTCGACAACTTAACCTGCGGAAAAAAAAATTTCTAAGCCCCGGGGTCACAACTTCAGCAAAAATCTGAAATTCTCCAATTCACTCAAAAATGGTGCCAAAGTTTTGCAAATACTCCCCTGAAAGGTTTGGCGGTGGAAACAGAAGGCTTTTTATCATAGGACATGAAATCAGCCCTCGACAACTTAACCTGTGAAAAAAAAAATTTCTAAGCCCCGGGGTCACAACTTCAGCAAAAATCTGAAATTCTCCAAATCACTCAAAGATGGTGCCAACGTGTTGCAAATACTCCCCTGAAAGGTTTGGCGGTGGAAACAGAAGGCTTTTTATCATAGGACATGAAATCAGCCTTCGACAACTTAACATATGAAAAAAAAAAAAATTCTAAGCCCCGGGGTCACAATTTCAGCAAAAATATGAAATTCTCCAATTCACTCAAAAATGGTGCCATAGTTTTCCAAATACTCCCCTGAAAGGTTTGGCGGTGGAAACAGACGGCTTTTTATCATAGGACATGAAATCAGCCCGCGACAACTTAACCTGTGAAAAAAAAAATTCTAAGCCCCGGGGTCACAACTTCAGCAAAAATCTGAAATTCTGCAATTCACTCAAAGATGGTGCCAAAGTTTTGCAAATACTCCCCTGAAAGGTTTGGCGGTGCAAACAGAAGGCTTTTTATCATAGGCCAAGAAATCAACCCTCGACAACTTAACCTGTGAAAAAAAAAAATTTCTAAGCCCCGGGGTCACAACTTCAGCAAAAATCTGAAATTCTCCAATTCACTCAAAAATGGTGCCAAAGTTTTGCAAATACTCCCCTGAAAGGTTTGGAGGTGGAAACAGAAGGCTTTTTATCATAGGACATGAAATCAGCCCTCGACAACTTAACCTGTGGAAAAAAAAAATTCTAAGCCCCGGGGTCACAACTTAAGCAAAAATCTGAAATTCTCCAATTCACTCAAAAATGGTGCCAAAGTTTTGCAAATACTCCCCTGAAAGGTTTGGCGGTGCAAACAGAAGGCTTTTTATCAGAGGCCAAGAAATCAACCCTCGACAACTTAACCTGCGAAAAAAAAAAATTCTAAGCCCCGGGGTCACAACTTCAGCAAAAATCTGAAATTCTCCAATTCACTCAAAAATGGTGCCAAAGTTTTGCAAATACTCCCCTGAAAGGTTTGGCGGTGGAAACAGAAGGCTTTTTATCATAGGACATGAAATCAGCCTTCGACAACTTAACATATGGAAAAAAAAAAATTCTAAGCCCCGGGGTCACAATTTCAGCAAAAATATGAAATTCTCCAATTCACTCAAAAATGGTGCTAAACTGTTGCACATTCTTCCTGGAAAGGTTTGGCGGTGGAAACAGACGGCTTTTTATCATAGGACATGAAATCAGCCCTCGACAACTTAACCTGTGAAAAAAAAAATTCTAAGCCCCGGGGTCACAACTTCAGCAAAAATCTGAAATTCTGCAATTCACTGAAAGATGGTGCCAAAGTTTTGCAAATAGTCCCCTGAAAGGTTTGGCGGTGCAAACAGAAGGCTTTTTATCATAGGCCAAGAAATCAACCCTCGACAACTTAACCTGTGGAAAAAAAAAATTTCTAAGCCCCGGGGTCACAACTTCAGCAAAAATCTGAAATTCTCCAATTCACTCAAAAATGGTGCCAAAGTTTTGCAAATACTCCCCTGAAAGGTTTGGAGGTGGAAACAGAAGGCTTTTTATCATAGGACATGAAATCAGCCCTCGACAACTTAACCTGTGAAAAAAAAAATTCCTAAGCCCCGGGGTCACAACTTCAGCAAAAATCTGAAATTCTCCAATTCACTCAAAAATGGTGCCAAAGTTTTGCAAATACTCCCCTGAAAGGTTTGGCCGTGCAAACAGAAGGCTTTTTATCAGAGGCCAAGAAATCAACCCTCGACAACTTAACCTGCGAAAAAAAAAATTTCTAAGCCCCGGGGTCACAACTTCAGCAAAAATCTGAAATTCTCCAATTCACTCAAAAATGGTGCCAAAGTTTTGCAAATACTCCCCTGAAAGGTTTGGCGGTGGAAACAGAAGGCTTTTTATCATAGGACATGAAATCAGCCCTCGACAACTTAACCTGTGAAAAAAAAAATTTCTAAGCCCCGGGGTCACAACTTCAGCAAAAATCTGAAATTCTCCAAATCACTCAAAGATGGTGCCAACGTGTTGCAAATACTCCCCTGAAAGGTTTGGCGGTGCAAACAGAAGGCTTTTTATCATAGGCCAAGAAATCAACCCTCGACAACTTAACCTGTGAAAAAAAAAAATTTCTTCACAACTTCAGCAAAAATCTGAAATTCTCCAATTCACTCAAAAATGGTGCCAAAGTTTTGCAAATACTCCCCTGAAAGGTTTGGCGGTGGAAACAGAAGGCTTTTTATCATAGGACATGAAATCAGCCTTCGACAACTTAACATATGGAAAAAAAAAAATTCTAAGCCCCGGGGTCACAATTTCAGCAAAAATATGAAATTCTCCAATTCACTCAAAAATGGTGCTAAACTGTTGCACATTCTTCCTGGAAAGGTTTGGCGGTGGAAACAGACGGCTTTTTATCATAGGACATGAAATCAGCCCTCGACAACTTAACCTGTGAAAAAAAAAATTCTAAGCCCCGGGGTCACAACTTCAGCAAAAATCTGAAATTCTGCAATTCACTGAAAGATGGTGCCAAAGTTTTGCAAATAGTCCCCTGAAAGGTTTGGCGGTGCAAACAGAAGGCTTTTTATCATAGGCCAAGAAATCAACCCTCGACAACTTAACCTGTGGAAAAAAAAAATTTCTAAGCCCCGGGGTCACAACTTCAGCAAAAATCTGAAATTCTCCAATTCACTCAAAAATGGTGCCAAAGTTTTGCAAATACTCCCCTGAAAGGTTTGGCGGTGCAAACAGAAGGCTTTTTATCATAGGCCAAGAAATCAACCCTCGACAACTTAACCTGTGAAAAAAAAAAATTTCTAAGCCCCGGGGTCACAACTTCAGCAAAAATCTGAAATTCTCCAATTCACTCAAAAATGGTGCCAATGTTTTGCAAATACTCCCCTGAAAGGTTTGGAGGTGGAAACAGAAGGCTTTTTATCATAGGACATGAAATCAGCCCTCGACAACTTAACCTGTGAAAAAAAAAATTTCTAAGCCCCGGGGTCACAACTTCAGCAAAAATCTGAAATTCTCCAATTCACTCAAAAATGGTGCCAAAGTTTTGCAAATACTCCCCTGAAAGGTTTGGCGGTGCAAACAGAAGGCTTTTTATCAGAGGCCAAGAAATCAACCCTCGACAACTTAACCTGCGAAAAAAAAAAATTCTAAGCCCCGGGGTCACAACTTCAGCAAAAATCTGAAATTCTCCAATTCACTCAAAAATGGTGCCAAAGTTTTGCAAATACTCCCCTGAAAGGTTTGGCGGTGCAAACAGAAGGCTTTTTATCATAGGACATGAAATCAGCCCTCGACAACTTAACCTGTGAAAAAAAAAATTTCTAAGCCCCGGGGTCACAACTTCAGCAAAAATCTGAAATTCTCCAAATCACTCAAAGATGGTGCCAACGTGTTGCAAATACTCCCCTGAAAGGTTTGGCGGTGGAAACAGAAGGCTTTTTATCATAGGACATGAAATCAGCCTTCGACAACTTAACATATGAAAAAAAAAAAAATTCTAAGCCCCGGGGTCACAATTTCAGCAAAAATATGAAATTCTCCAATTCACTCAAAAATGGTGCCATAGTTTTGCAAATACTCCCCTGAAAGGTTTGGCGGTGGAAACAGACGGCTTTTTATCATAGGACATGAAATCAGCCCGCGACAACTTAACCTGTGAAAAAAAAAATTCTAAGCCCCGGGGTCACAACTTCAGCAAAAATCTGAAATTCTGCAATTCACTCAAAGATGGTGCCAGAGTTTTGCAAATACTCCCCTGAAAGGTTTGGCGGTGCAAACAGAAGGCTTTTTATCATAGGCCAAGAAATCAACCCTTGACAACTTAACCTGTGAAAAAAAAAAATTTCTAAGCCCCGGGGTCACAACTTCAGCAAAAATCTGAAATTCTCCAATTCACTCAAAAATGGTGCCAAAGTTTTGCAAATACTCACCTGAAAGGTTTGGCGGTGCAAACAGAAGGCTTTTTATCAGAGGCCAAGAAATCAACCCTCGACAACTTAACCTGCGAAAAAAAAAAATTTCTAAGCCCCGGGGTCACAACTTCAGCAAAAATCTGAAATTCTCCAATTCACTCAAAGATGGTGCCAAAGTTTTGCAAATACTCCCCTGAAAGGTTTGGCGGTGCAAACAGAAGGCTTTTTATCATAGGCCAAGAAATCAACCCTCGACAACTTAACCTGTGAAAAAAAAAAATTTCTAAGCCCCGGGGTCACAACTTCAGCAAAAATCTGAAATTCTCCAATTCACTCAAAAATGGTGCCAAAGTTTTGCAAATACTCCCCTGAAAGGTTTGGCGGTGGAAACAGAAGGCTTTTTATCATAGGCCAAGAAATCAACCCTCGACAACTTAACCTGTGAAAAAAGAATTTCTAAGCCCCGGGGTCACAACTTCAGCAAAAATCTGAAATTCTCCAATTCACTCAAAAATGGTGCGAAAGTTTTGCAAATAATCCCCTGAAAGGTTTGGAGGTGGAAACAGAAGGCTTTTTATCATAGGACATGAAATCAGCCCTCAACATATTATTAACCTGTGAAAAAAAAAATTTCTAAGCCCCGGGGTCACAACTTCAGCAAAAATCTGAAATTCTCCAATTCACTCAAAGATGGTGCCAAAGTTTTGCAAATACTCCCCTGAAAGGTTTGGCGGTGCAAACAGAAGGCTTTTTATCATAGGACATAAAATCAGCCCTCGACAACTTAACCTGTGAAAAAAAAAATTCTAAGCCCCGGGGTCACAATTTCAGCAAAAATCTGAAATTCTCCAATTCACTCAAAAATGGTGCTAAACTGTTGCACATTCTTCCTTGAAAGGTTTGGCGGTGGAAACAGACGGCTTTTTAGCATAGGACATGAAATCAGCCCTCGACAACTTAACCTGTGGGGGAAAAAATTTCTAAGCCCCGGGGTCACAACTTCAGCAAAAATCTGAAATTCTCCAATTCACTCAAAGATGGTGCCAAAGTTTTGCAAATACTCCCCTGAAAGGTTTGGCGGTGCAAACAGAAGGCTTTTTATCATAGGCCAAGAAATCAACCCTCGACAACTTAACCTGTGAAAAAAAAAATTTCTAAGCCCCGGGGTCACAACTTCAGCAAAAATCTGAAATTCTCCAATTCACTCAAAAATGGTGCTAACGTGTTGCAAATACTCCCCTGAAAGGTTTGGCGGTGCAAACAGAAGGCTTTTTATCAGAGGCCAAGAAATCAACCCTCGACAACTTAACCTGCGAAAAAAAAAATTTCTAAGCCCCGGGGTCACAGCTTCAGCAAAAATCTGAAATTCTCCAATTCACTCAAAAATGGTGCCAAAGTTTTGCAAATACTCCCCTGAAAGGTTTGGCGGTGGAAACAGAAGGCTTTTTATCATAGGACATGAAATCAGCCCTCGACAACTTAACCTGTGAAAAAAAAAATTTCTAAGCCCCGGGGTCACAACTTCAGCAAAAATCTGAAATTCTCCAATTCACTCAAAAATGGTGCCAAAGTTTTGCAAATACTCCCCTGAAAGGTTTGGAGGTGGAAACAGAAGGCTTTTTATCATAGGACATGAAATCAGCCCTCAACATATTATTAACCTGTGAAAAAAAAAATTTCTAAGCCCCGGGGTCACAACTTCAGCAAAAATCTGAAATTCTCCAATTCACTCAAAGATGGTGCCAAAGTTTTGCAAATACTCCCCTGAAAGGTTTGGCGGTGCAAACAGAACGCTTTTTATCATAGGACATGAAATCAGCCCTCGACAACTTAACCTGTGAAAAAAAAAATTCTAAGCCCCGGGGTCACAACTTCAGCAAAAATCTGAAATTCTCCAATTCACTCAAAAATGGTGCTAAACTGTTGCACATTCTTCCTTGAAAGGTTTGGCGGTGGAAACAGACGGCTTTTTATCATAGGACATGAAATCAGCCCTCGACAACTTAACCTGTGGGGAAAAAAATTTCTAAGCCCCGGGGTCACAACTTCAGCAAAAATCTGAAATTCTCCAATTCACTCAAAGATGGTGCCAAAGTTTTGCAAATACTCCCCTGAAAGGTTTGGCGGTGGAAACAGAAGGCTTTTTATCATAGGCCACGAAATCAACCCTCGACAACTTAACCTGTGAAAAAAAAAATTTCTAAGCCCCGGGGTCACAACTTCAGTAAAAATCTGAAATTCTCCAATTCACTCAAAAATGGTGCCAAAGTTTTGCAAATACTCCCCTGAAAGGTTTGGAGGTGGAAACAGAAGGCTTTTTATCATAGGACATGAAATCAGCCCTCGACAACTTAACCTGTGGGGAAAAAAATTTCTAAGCCCCGGGGTCACAACTTCAGCAAAAATCTGAAATTCTCCAATTCACTCAAAAATGGTGCCAAAGTTTTGCAAATACTCACCTGAAAGGTTTGGCGGTGGAAACAGAAGGCTTTTTATCATAGGACATGAAATCAGCCCTCGACAACTTAACCTGTGAAAAAAGAATTTCTAAGCCCCGGGGTCACAACTTCAGCAAAAATCTGAAATTCTCCAATTCACTCAAAGATGGTGCCAAAGTTTTGCAAATACTCCCCTGAAAGGTTTGGCGGTGCAAACAGAAGGCTTTTTATCATAGGCCAAGAAATCAACCCTCGACAACTTAACCTGTGAAGAAAAAAATTTCTAAGCCCCGGGGTCACAACTTCAGCAAAAATCTGAAATTCTCCAATTCACTCAAAGATGGTGCCAAAGTTTTGCAAATACTCCCCTGAAAGGTTTGGCGGTGCAAACAGAAGGCTTTTTATCATAGGACATGAAATCAGCCCTCGACAACTTAACCTGTGAAAAAAAAAATTTCTAAGCCCCGGGGTCACAACTTCAGCAAAAATCTGAAATTCTCCAATTCACTCAAAGATGGTGCCAACGTGTTGCAAATACTCCCCTGAAAGGTTTGGCGGTGGAAACAGAAGGCTTTTTATCATAGGACATGAAATCAGCCTTCGACAACTTAACATATGAAAAAAAAAAAATTCTAAGCCCCGGGGTCACAATTTCAGCAAAAATATGAAATTCTCCAATTCACTCAAAAATGGTGCTAAACTGTTGCACATTCTTCCTGGAAAGGTTTGGCGGTGGAAACAGACGGCTTTTTATCATAGGACATGAAATCAGCCCGCGACAACTTAACCTGTGAAAAAAAAAATTCTAAGCCCCGGGGTCACAACTTCAGCAAAAATCTGAAATTCTGCAATTCACTCAAAGATGGTGCCAAAGTTTTGCAAATACTCCCCTGAAAGGTTTGGAGGTGGAAACAGAAGGCTTTTTATCATAGGACATGAAATCAGCCCTCGACAACTTAACCTGTGGGGAAAAAAATTTCTAAGCCCCGGGGTCACAACTTCAGCAAAAATCTGAAATTCTCCAATTCACTCAAAAATGGTGCCAAAGTTTTGCAAATACTCACCTGAAAGGTTTGGCGGTGGAAACAGAAGGCTTTTTATCATAGGACATGAAATCAGCCCTCGACAACTTAACCTGTGAAAAAAGAATTTCTAAGCCCCGGGGTCACAACTTCAGCAAAAATCTGAAATTCTCCAATTCACTCAAAGATGGTGCCAAAGTTTTGCAAATACTCCCCTGAAAGGTTTGGCGGTGCAAACAGAAGGCTTTTTATCATAGGCCAAGAAATCAACCCTCGACAACTTAACCTGTGAAGAAAAAAATTTCTAAGCCCCGGGGTCACAACTTCAGCAAAAATCTGAAATTCTCCAATTCACTCAAAGATGGTGCCAAAGTTTTGCAAATACTCCCCTGAAAGGTTTGGCGGTGCAAACAGAAGGCTTTTTATCATAGGACATGAAATCAGCCCTCGACAACTTAACCTGTGAAAAAAAAAATTTCTAAGCCCCGGGGTCACAACTTCAGCAAAAATCTGAAATTCTCCAATTCACTCAAAGATGGTGCCAACGTGTTGCAAATACTCCCCTGAAAGGTTTGGCGGTGGAAACAGAAGGCTTTTTATCATAGGACATGAAATCAGCCTTCGACAACTTAACATATGAAAAAAAAAAAACATTCTAAGCCCCGGGGTCACAATTTCAGCAAAAATATGAAATTCTCCAATTCACTCAAAAATGGTGCTAAACTGTTGCACATTCTTCCTGGAAAGGTTTGGCGGTGGAAACAGACGGCTTTTTATCATAGGACATGAAATCAACCCTCGACAACTTAACCTGCGGAAAAAAAAATTTCTAAGCCCCGGGGTCACAACTTCAGCAAAAATCTGAAATTCTCCAATTCACTCAAAAATGCTGCCAAAGTTTGCAAATACTCCCCTGAAAGGTTTGGCGGTGGAAACAGAAGGCTTTTTATCATAGGACATGAAATCAGCCCTCGACAACTTAACCTGTGAAAAAAAAAATTTCTAAGCCCCGGGGTCACAACTTCAGCAAAAATCTGAAATTCTCCAATTCACTCAAAAATGGTGCCAAAGTTTTGCAAATACTCCCCTGAAAGGTTTGGAGGTGGAAACAGAAGGCTTTTTATCATAGGACATGAAATCAGCCCTCAACATATTATTAACCTGTGAAAAAAAAAATTTCTAAGCCCCGGGGTCACAACTTCAGCAAAAATCTGAAATTCTCCAATTCACTCAAAGATGGTGCCAAAGTTTTGCAAATACTCCCCTGAAAGGTTTGGCGGTGCAAACAGAAGGCTTTTTATCATAGGACATAAAATCAGCCCTCGACAACTTAACCTGTGAAAAAAAAAATTCTAAGCCCCGGGGTCACAATTTCAGCAAAAATCTGAAATTCTCCAATTCACTCAAAAATGGTGCCAAAGTTTTGCAAATACTCCCCTGAAAGGTTTGGAGGTGGAAACAGACGGCTTTTTATCATAGGACATGAAATCAGCCCTCGACAACTTAACCTGTGGGGAAAAAAATTTCTAAGCCCCGGGGTCACAACTTCAGCAAAAATCTGAAATTCTCCAATTCACTCAAAAATGGTGCTAAACTGTTGCACATTCTTCCTTGAAAGGTTTGGCGGTGGAAACAGACGGCTTTTTATCATACGACATGAAATCAGCCCTCAACAACTTAACCTGTGGAAAAAAAAATTTCTAAGCCCCGGGGTCACAACTTCAGCAAAAATCTGAAATTCTCCAATTCACTCAAAGATGGTGCCAAAGTTTTGCAAATACTCCCCTGAAAGGTTTGGCGGTGGAAACAGAAGGCTTTTTATCATAGGCCAAGAAATCAACCCTCGACAACTTAACCTGTGAAAAAAAAAATTTCTAAGCCCCGGGGTCACAACTTCAGCAAAAATCTGAAATTCTCCAATTCACTCAAAAATGGTGCCAAAGTTTTGCAAATACTCCCCTGAAAGGTTTGGAGGTGGAAACAGAAGGCTTTTTATCATAGGACATGAAATCAGCCCTCGACAACTTAACCTGTGAAAAAAGAATTTCTAAGCCCCGGGGTCACAACTTCAGCAAAAATCTGAAATTCTCCAATTCACTCAAAAATGGTGCGAAAGTTTTGCAAATACTCCCCTGAAAGGTTTGGAGGTGGAAACAGAAGGCTTTTTATCATAGGACATGAAATCAGCCCTCGACATATTAACCTGTGAAAAAAAAAATTTCTAAGCCCCGGGGTCACAACTTCAGCAAAAATCTGAAATTCTCCAATTCACTCAAAGATGGTGCCAAAGTTTTGCAAATACTCCCCTGAAAGGTTTAGCGGTGCAAACAGAATGCTTTTTATCATAGGACATGAAATCAGCCCTCGACAACTTAACCTGTGAAAAAAAAAAATTCTAAGCCCCGGGGTCACAACTTCAGCAAAAATCTGAAATTCTCCAATTCACTCAAAGATGGTGCCAAAGTTTTGCAAATTCTTCCCGGAAAGGTTTGGCGGTGGAAAAAGAAGGCTTTTTATCATAGGCCAAGAAATCAGCCCTCGACAACTTAACCTGTGAAAAAAAAAATTCTAAGCCCCGGGGTCACAACTTCAGCAAAAATCTGAAATTCTCCAATTCACTCAAAAATGGTGCCAACGTGTTGCAAATTCTTCCCGGAAAGGTTTGGCGGTGGAAACAGAAGGCTTTTAATCATAGGCCAAGAAATCAACCCTCGACAACTTAACCTGTGAAAAAAAAAAATTCTAAGCCCCGGGGTCACAACTTCAGCAAAAATCTGAAATTCTCCAATTCACTCAAAGATGGTGCCAAAGTTTTGCAAATACTCCCCTGAAAGGTTTGGCAGTGGAAACAGAAGGCTTTTTATGACAGGACATGAAATCAGCCCTCGACAACTTAACCTGTGGAAAAAAAAATTTCTAAGCCCCGGGGTCACAACTTCAGCAAAAATCTGAAATTCTCCAATTCACTCAAAGATGGTGCCAAAGTTTTGCAAATTCTTCCCGGAAAGGTTTGGCGGTGGAAACAGAAGGCTTTTTATCTTAGGACATGAAATCAGCCCTCGACAACTTAACCTGTGGAAAAAAAAAATTCTAAGCCCCAGGGTCACAACTTCAGCAAAAATCTGAAATTCTCCAATTCACACAAAAATGGTGCCAACGTGTTGCAAATTCTTCCCGGAAAGGTTTGGTGGTGGAAACAGAAGGCTTTTTATCATAGGCCAAGAAATCAACCCTCGACAACTTAACCTGTGAAAAAAAAAAAAATCTAAGCCCCAGGGTCACAACTTCAGCAAAAATCTGAAATTCTCCAATTCACTCAAAGATGGTGCCAAAGTTTTGCAAATACTCCCCTGAAAGGTTTGGTGGTGGAAACAGACGGCTTTTTATCATAGGACATGAAATCAGCCTTCGAAGACGTAACGTGTGAAAAAAAAAATTTCTAAGCCACACAATTTCAGCAAAAATCTGAAATTCTCCAATTCACTCAAAAATGGTGCTAAACTGTTGCACATTCTTCCTTGAAAGGTTTGGCGGTGGAAACAGACGGCTTTTTATCATAGGACATGAAATCAGCCCTCGACAACTTAACCTGTGGGAAAAAAAATTTCTAAGCCCCGGGGTCACAACTTCAGCAAAAATCTGAAATTCTCCAATTCACTCAAAGATGGTGCCAAAGTTTTGCAAATACTCCCCTGAAAGGTTTGGCGGTGGAAACAGAAGGCTTTTTATCATAGGCCAAGAAATCAACCCTCGACAACTTAACCTGTGAAAAAAAAAATTCTAAGCCCCGGGGTCACAATTTCAGGAAAAATCTGAAATTCTCCAATTCACTCAAAAATGGTGCGAAAGTTTTGCAAATACTCCCCTGAAAGGTTTGGAGGTGGAAACAGAAGGCTTTTTATCATAGGACATGAAATCAGCCCTCGACATATTAACCTGTGAAAAAAAAAATTTCTAAGCCCCGGGGTCACAACTTCAGCAAAAATCTGAAATTCTCCAATTCACTCAAAGATGGTGCCAAAGTTTTGCAAATACTCCCCTGAAAGGTTTAGCGGTGCAAACAGAATGCTTTTTATCATAGGACATGAAATCAGCCCTCGACAACTTAACCTGTGAAAAAAAAAATTTCTAAGCCCCGGGGTCACAACTTCAGCAAAAATCTGAAATTCTCCAATTCACTCAAAGATGGTGCCAAAGTTTTGCAAATTCTTCCCGGAAAGGTTTGGCGGTGGAAAAAGAAGGCTTTTTATCATAGGCCAAGAAATCAGCCCTCGACAACTTAACCTGTGAAAAAAAAAATTCTAAGCCCCGGGGTCACAACTTCAGCAAAAATCTGAAATTCTCCAATTCACTCAAAAATGGTGCCAACGTGTTGCAAATTCTTCCCGGAAAGGTTTGGCGGTGGAAACAGAAGGCTTTTAATCATAGGCCAAGAAATCAACCCTCGACAACTTAACCTGTGAAAAAAAAAAATTCTAAGCCCCGGGGTCACAACTTCAGCAAAAATCTGAAATTCTCCAATTCACTCAAAGATGGTGCCAAAGTTTTGCAAATACTCCCCTGAAAGGTTTGGCAGTGGAAACAGAAGGCTTTTTATGACAGGACATGAAATCAGCCCTCGACAACTTAACCTGTGGAAAAAAAAATTTCTAAGCCCCGGGGTCACAACTTCAGCAAAAATCTGAAATTCTCCAATTCACTCAAAGATGGTGCCAAAGTTTTGCAAATTCTTCCCGGAAAGGTTTGGCGGTGGAAACAGAAGGCTTTTTATCTTAGGACATGAAATCAGCCCTCGACAACTTAACCTGTGGAAAAAAAAAATTCTAAGCCCCAGGGTCACAACTTCAGCAAAAATCTGAAATTCTCCAATTCACACAAAAATGGTGCCAACGTGTTGCAAATTCTTCCCGGAAAGGTTTGGTGGTGGAAACAGAAGGCTTTTTATCATAGGCCAAGAAATCAACCCTCGACAACTTAACCTGTGAAAAAAAAAAAAATCTAAGCCCCAGGGTCACAACTTCAGCAAAAATCTGAAATTCTCCAATTCACTCAAAGATGGTGCCAAAGTTTTGCAAATACTCCCCTGAAAGGTTTGGTGGTGGAAACAGACGGCTTTTTATCATAGGACATGAAATCAGCCTTCGAAGACGTAACGTGTGAAAAAAAAAATTTCTAAGCCACACAATTTCAGCAAAAATCTGAAATTCTCCAATTCACTCAAAAATGGTGCTAAACTGTTGCACATTCTTCCTTGAAAGGTTTGGCGGTGGAAACAGACGGCTTTTTATCATAGGACATGAAATCAGCCCTCGACAACTTAACCTGTGGGAAAAAAAATTTCTAAGCCCCGGGGTCACAACTTCAGCAAAAATCTGAAATTCTCCAATTCACTCAAAGATGGTGCCAAAGTTTTGCAAATACTCCCCTGAAAGGTTTGGCGGTGGAAACAGAAGGCTTTTTATCATAGGCCAAGAAATCAACCCTCGACAACTTAACCTGTGAAAAAAAAAATTCTAAGCCCCGGGGTCACAATTTCAGGAAAAATCTGAAATTCTCCAATTCACTCAAAGGTGGTGCCAAAGTTTTGCAAATACTCCCCTGAAAGGTTTGGTGGTGGAAACAGTCGGCTTTTTATCATACGACATGAAATCAGCCTTCGAAGACGTAACGTGTGAAAAAAATTTTTTCTAAGCCCCGGGGTCACAACTTCAGCTAAAATCTGAAATTCTCTAATTCACTCAAAGATGGTGCCAAAGTTTTGCAAATTCTTCCCGGAAAGGTTTGGCGGTGGAAACAGAAGGCTTTTTATCATAGGCCAAGAAATCAACCCTCGACAACTTAACCTGTGAAAAAAAAAATTTCTAAGCCCCGGTGTCAGGGAACTGCCATCGGAGGAACAGGTGGGGAAAGGGCTCACGGAGCCTGGGAGGGACTCAGCAGCTGAAGCAGGAACCAGCAGGGGGAGAGGTGGGTCTCTGGTAGAAAGTCTCACGGAGGCTGAGAGAGACTCAGCAGCTAAAGCAGGAACCAGCAGGGGGAGAGGTGGATCTCTGAGGGAAAGCGAGCAAGAGGGAGGGCTCAGGGACACGTCCAGCGAGAACAGTGGGGAGGTGTCTGAAGCTTCCATAGGGAGACCCATTCCTCGCCAGAAGCTGTCACGCCGTGAGTCCAGAAGACGTGTTTCCGTTAAGGAGCTTTTATGCTGGAAACGATTCCGAAAGCAACCACTGTCGGAATCTGCAAGTGACTAGAGCAGACATGTCTGAGGGGCTCCGTCACAGACAGAGGTTTGTGGATTTGCACAAACTCTGAGGGACTACGATTTTACGCACAAGCAGCTCATCATCCCATCACAGCATTCCGACAGTCTTTGTAAGCTGTTTGTGCAGGAGAAGGCATCATGAGCGACCCAGCCGGAACCGGAGAAGCAGGAGTTGGAGCGGGTCCAAGCTTGGAAGAAAGGTACCGAGCGTTGGAAATCCAACTGGCGCTGCAGACGGCGAGGCTTGAGGAGAGAAGGGCTCAGGATGCAGACAAGAAGGGGAAAGCCACCCAGTTCACCAGAAAGGTACCAGGATTGGTGCAGAGGTTTGGGGGGGACCCCAAGGACTACCATGCCTTTAGAACAGAGATGCAATATGCCCTCAATGTGCAGTTTGATGAATTCCCTGACGAGGAATCGCGAGTGGCTTTCGTGATTGGGCATCTTGAAAGGGGGGCGAGGGACTGGGTTAGACCCCTGATGGCAACGAATAATGACGTCCTAAAGGACACAATGCAGTTCTTTCGTGCAATGGATCTCATGTTTTCCAGCGATATTGAGCAGGGAGTGGTGCGCAGACAGCTAATGGCTTGCAACCGATCTGTCTGTGAGTACTGGACTGAGTTCACCATGCTGGTTCACAGATTGGGGTGGGACTTATCGGCGGAACCCATTCAAATGCTATTTGAAGAAGGCCTTGCTTCGGCTGTGAAAGACGAACTGTCCCGGAGTCCCAGGGCGGTTTCTATGGATCAGCTGACCAAATCTGCGCTGACCATAGGAGCGCGCCAGGAGGCGAGAGCCTTGGAGAGGCGGGAAGGGAAGGGGGAACGTTGGAAGGAGTTCCGCATTCCAGACATTCCAGAGCCAGCTTTCCCGCCGGCAGAGCCGATGGAAATCGGAACAGCGCGCGCGCGCGCAGTTTCAAAGCCCAGTGAGGGGGGAAAGAAGGAGGGAAAAGGCGCCCGGAAATTCTATCTCTGCCAACAGCCAGGTCACTTTGCCAGAGTCTGCCCCCAGAGGAAGGAATGGCAAGGGATGGTGGGAGCTGTTGAGTGAGGACTGGAGGAAATACCGGAGCAAGTAAAAGCCAACGCCTGGCTGCCACCGTCGGGGCACAGCATGTGAGAGACGTCAGAGAAGTGTTGAGCAGGCTGCAAGCCAACCGGCTGTGGGTGAAACTGGAGAAGTGTCAGTTTCATACCAAGGAGGTGGAATTCCTGGGGTACCGCCTGTCAGACAAGGGATTGGCCATGGATCCCGGAAAGGTCCAGGCAGTGCTGGAATGGAAAACACCCAAAACAAAGAAGGATGTGCAGAGGTTCCTAGGGTTTGGGAACTTTTATCGTAAGTTCATCCGAAATTTTGCGCACCTGACGGCACCCATTACGGACTGTCTCAGCAGTAAGAAGAAATTTGTTTGGACTGAGGAGGCGGAGCAAGCATTTGAGGAACTAAAAAGGGCCTTCGCCTCTGAAGAACAACTTCTGCATGTGGATTTACAAAAGAAGATGAGAGTCGAAACAGACGCATCAGACAGAGCCATAGGGGCGGTGCTTCTTCTGCAGCCAGGAAAGGAGGAGTCAGAGTGGAGACCGTGTGCCTTTTTTTCGCGAAAGCTGAACAAATCCGAGAGGAGCTATACGGTGTACGACCGAGAACTACCTGCCATTCATGAGGCTTTCTGGAGATGGAGGCACCTGCTAATTGGCGCACAACACAAGGTGCAAGTGTGCACTGACCACAAGAACCTAGAGTATTGGAGAACGGCACGAGTACTCAACCAACGGCAGTTGAGATGGGCTCAGGAGTTCTCCAAATTTAACTTTGAGATTTGTTACGTGCCAGGCCCAGAGAACTTTAGGGCGGACGCTCTCTCACGCAAACCTGAATATTTGGAGGGGGAGGGAGCACCCGAAGAAAGACATGTCATTCCAGAGGACCGCTGGGTGTGTGGGGCGGCATTGGTGGGGCAAAGAGAACTGGTAGAGGGAACGGAGAATGATGAATACGCCCAGGACAAACTCAGGGGTCTCAGGAGGGAGGGAGATAAACCCGGAGGTTTTGAGGAGAGAAACGGGGCGTTGTATTACAAGGGAGCGTTATATATACCTGAAGGAGAGTTGAGGGGAAAGGTACTCAAGCAGCTGCACGATAGCCCCACAGCAGGGCATTTTGGGCAACACAAAACCATGTGGCTGGTTACCAGGGAATTTTGGTGGCCCAAGGTCAGGGAAGATGTGCGGGAGTATGTGAGAGGGTGTGACCAATGCCAGCGAGCCAAAGGGGAGAGGCGGGCGCCGGCAGGGTTATTAGAACCGCTACCCACACCTGAAAGACCATGGGAAGCAGTGGCAATAGATTTCATGACTGATCTGCCAAAGGCCAGAGGGAAAACAGCCATCATGGTTGTGGTAGACCAAAATGGCCCACTTTATAGCCTGCTCACATGCTGTCACGGCAGAAGAAACAGCTAAATTGTTTGTAGAAAATGTGTTTAGGTTGCATGGCGCCCCCTTGAGGGTGGTTTCAGACCGAGGGAAACAATTTACTTCCAGGTTCTGGAGGAAGCTCATGAGCTTGCTGCATGTAGAGGTCAATTTTTCGACTGCCCGGCATCCTGAAACCAACGGGCAGGCGGAAAGAGCCAATGGCATCCTCCAGCAATATTTGAGGTGTTATGTCAATGACAGAGAGAATGATTGGGTGGAGAAGCTGGCGTTGGCGGAATTTGCCTACAACAATGCGGAGAACGTGTCCACAGGGATGAGCCCCTTTTTGGCTAATTACGGGTGCCATCCCAGGGCTTTCCCAGGGGGGGAAGGGGAGAGATGGAGCGTTCCAGCTGCCAAACAGTTCGTAGAAGAAATGGAAGCGATCCATCGTCAGCTCCAACTGAACTTAGACAGGGCCAAGGAGGAATATAAGAGGCAGGCAGACAAAAACAGAAGAGAAGGTGAAACCATTAGGGTGGGGGACCAGGTGTGGCTGTCAACCCAAGGGTTACCATTCAAAGGGGGTTGTAAGAAGTTAAGACCCAAAAGATTGGGTCCATTTGAAGTCACGCAACAGGTCAACCCAGTGGCTTTCAGACTCCGGTTACCGAACCACATGAAGCTGCACCCAGTTTTCCACAGGTCGTTGCTGTCACCGTATAAAGGGGACAGAGAAGGGAGGGTCACTCGGGGACCAGCAATGGAGGAAAGGGAACACAGCTACCATGTAGCGGAGATCCTCGATTCCAGGTGGAAGGGAGATCAAGTAGAGTATTTGGTAATGTGGGAAGGGGAACCGGAGTCGGAAAACACCTGGGTCATGGCAGAGGATGTCAATGACGAGGTTTTAATAGAAACTTTTCATCAGAGGTTCCCACGTAAACCTCAGCCTGTAGCGAGGTTCCGGAGGGAATACTTTGCCACCACCGACGAAGAAGAAGAGTTGGAGGGGTTCACAGATTCCGAGGAGGAGGAGGATTCAGCGAGCCGGAACGGCGACCGATGGAGGGAAATGTTCGAGACGTCTGAAGATGAAGAGGATTCTTTTCGGGGTTTTACCTCCTCACCGCCCAGAGGAGAGGGAACGGGAGGGGGTGAAGGGGGCCCTAGAGGGGAGGTGGATGTCAGGGAACTGCCATCGGAGGAACAGGTGGTGGAAGGGCTCACAGAGGCTGGGAGAGACTCAGCAGCGGAAGCAGGCACCAGCAGGGGGAGAGGTGGGTCTCTGGTGGAAGGGCTCACGGAGGCTGAGAGAGACTCAGCAGCTGAAGCAGGAACCAGCAGGGGGAGAGGTGGATCTCTGAGGGAAAGCGAGCAAGAGGGAGGGTTCAGGGACAGATCCAGCGAGAACAGTGGGGAGGTATCTGAGCCTCCCATAGGGAGACCCACTCCTCGCCGGAAACTGTCACGCCGCGAGTCCAGAAGACGTGTTTCCGTTAAGGAGCTTTTATGCTGGAAACGATTCCGAAAGCAACCACTGTCGGAATCTGCAAGTGACTAGAGCAGCCATGTCTGAGGGGCTCCGTCACAGACAGAGGTTTGTGAACTTGCACAGACTCTGAGGGACTACGCTTTTACGCACAAGCAGCTCATCATCCCATCACAACATCTGAACAACTTTTTTTGAAAAAATCCCTAAGCCACGCGGTCACAATTTCAGCAAAAATCTGACATTCTGCAATTCACTCAAAAATGTTGGCAAACTGTTACAAACGATCCCCTGAAATGTTTTTCAGTGGAATCAGATGGGTTTTTATCATCAGAAACAGAATTAGCCCTCGACGTCTGAACAACTTTTTTTGAAAAAATCCCTAAGCCGCGCGGTCACAATTTCAGCAAAAATCTGACATTCTGCAATTCACTCAAAAATGTTGGCAAACTGTTACAAACGATCCCCTGAAAGGTTTTTTGATGGAAACAGATAGGTTTTTATCATCGGAAACAGAATTAGCCCTCGACGTCTGAACAACTTTTTTTGAAAAAATCCCTAAGCCGCGCGGTCACAATTTCAGCAAAAATCTGAAGTTCTGAATTTCACTCAAGAATGTTGGCAAACTGTTTCAAACGATCCCCTGAAAAGTTTTTTGGTGAAAACAGATGGGTTTTTATCATCGGAAACAGAATTAGCCCTCGACGTCTGAACAACTTTTTTTGAAAAAATCCCTAAGCCGCGCGGTCACAATTTCAGCAAAAATCTGACGTTCTGAAATTCACTCAAAAATGGTGCTAAACTGTTGCAAACGATCCCCTGAAATATTTTTCGGTGGAATCAGATGGGTTTTTATCATCGGAAACAGAATTAGCCCTCGACGTCTGAACAACTTTTTTTGAAAAAATCCCTAAGCGGTCACAATTTCAGCAAAAATCTGACGTTCTGAAATTCACTCAAAAATGTTGGAAACTGTTACAAACGATCCCCTGAAATGTTTTTCGGTGGAATCAGATGGGTTTTTTATCATCGGAAACAGAATTAGCCCTCGACGTCTGAACAACTTTCTTTGAAAAAATCCCTAAGCCGCGCGGTCACAATTTCAGCAAAAATCTGACATTCTGCAATTCACTCAAAAACGTTGGCAAACTGTTATAAACGATCCCCTGAAATGTTTTTCAGTGGAATCAGATGGGTTTTTATCATCGGAAACAGAATTAGCCCTCGACGTCTGAACAACTTTTTATGAAAAAATCCCTAAGCCGCGCGGTCACAATTTCAGCAAAAATCTGACATTCTGCAATTCACTCAAAAATGTTGGCAAACTGTTACAAACGATCCCCTGAAAGGTTTTTTGATGGAAACAGATAGGTTTTTATCATCGGAAACAGAATTAGCCCTCGACGTCTGAACAACTTTTTTTGAAAAAATCCCTAAGCCGCGCGGTCACAATTTCAGCAAAAATCTGAAGTTCTGAATTTCACTCAAGAATGTTGGCAAACTGTTTCAAACGATCCCCTGAAAAGTTTTTTGGTGAAAACAGATGGGTTTTTATCATCGGAAACAGAATTAGCCCTCGACGTCTGAACAACTTTTTTTGAAAAAATCGCTAAGCCGCGCGGTCACAATTTCAGCAAAAATCTGACGTTCTGAAATTCACTCAAAAATGGTGCTAAACTGTTGCAAACGATCCCCTGAAATATTTTTCGGTGGAATCAGATGGGTTTTTATCATCGGAAACAGAATTAGCCCTCGACGTCTGAACAACTTTTTTTGAAAAAATCCCTAAGCGGTCACAATTTCAGCAAAAATCTGACGTTCTGAAATTCACTCAAAAATGTTGGAAACTGTTACAAACGATCCCCTGAAATGTTTTTCGGTGGAATCAGATGGGTTTTTTATCATCGGAAACAGAATTAGCCCTCGACGTCTGAACAACTTTCTTTGAAAAAATCCCTAAGCCGCGCGGTCACAATTTCAGCAAAAATCTGACATTCTGCAATTCACTCAAAAACGTTGGCAAACTGTTATAAACGATCCCCTGAAATGTTTTTCAGTGGAATCAGATGGGTTTTTATCATCGGAAACAGAATTAGCCCTCGACGTCTGAACAACTTTTTATGAAAAAATCCCTAAGCCGCGCGGTCACAATTTCAGCAAAAATCTGACGTTCTGCAATTCATTCAAAAATGGTGCTAAACTGTTTCAAACGATCCCCTGAAAGGTTTTTCGGTGAAAACAGATGGGTTTTTATCATCAGAAACAGAATTAGCCCTCGACGTCTGAACAACTTTTTTTGAAAAAATCCCTAAGCCGTGCGGTCACAATTTCAGCAAAAATCTGAAGTTCTGAATTTCACTCAAAAATGTTGGCAAACTGTTGCAAATGATCCCCTGAAATGTTTTTCGGTGGAATCAGATGGATTTTTATCATCGGAAACAGAAATAGCCCTCGACGTCTGAACAACTTTTTTTGAAAAAGTCCCTAAGCGGTCACAATTTCAGCAAAAATCTGACGTTCTGCAATTCACTCAAAAATGGTGCTAAACTGTTTCAAACGATCCCCTGAAATGTTTTTCGGTGAAAACAGATGGGTTTTTATCATCAGAAACATAATTAGCCCTCGACGTCTGAACAACTTTTTTTGAAAAAATCCCTAAGCCGCGCGGTCACAATTTCAGCAAAAATCTCACGTTCTGCAATTCACTCAAAAATGTTGGCAAGCTGTTGCAAACGATCCCCTGAAAGGTTTTTCGGTGAAAACAGATGGGTTTGTATCACCGGAAACAGAATTAGCCCTCGACGTCTGGACACCTTTTTTTCACAATTTCAGCAGAAATCTGACGTTCTGCAATTCAATCAAAAATGTTGGCAAACTGTTACTAACGATCCCCTGAAAGGTTTTTTGGTGGAAACAGATAGGTTTTTATCACTGGAAACGGAATTTGCCCTCGAAGTCTGAACAACTTTTTTTGAAAAAATCCCAAAGCCGCGCGGTAACAATTTCAGCAAAAATCTGACGTTCTGAAATTCACTCAAAAATGTTGGCAAAGTGTTACAAACGATCCCCTGAAAGGTACCGTATTTTTCGCTCTATAGGACGCACTTTTTCCCCTTCAAAAATGAAGGGGAAATGTGTGCGTCCTATGGAGCGAAGACGCCGTAGCCCCGCGACCCTCTCCCGGCTGGGAAGCTGAAGCGCGGCTATGGCAGGAGCCTCTCCGCTGCGCCTTTCCGCTGCTCCCTGACCTGCTCTTTGGGGCTGGTGGTGGGCTTCCCCCCCCCCCAGCCCCAAAGAGCAGGTCGAAAGGAACCTGAAGCCTGGAGAGCGAGAGGGGTCAGTGCACACCGACCCCTCTCGCTCTCCAGGCTTCCTCTCGCTCTCCAGGCTTCCAAGGTAGCCGCCTGAACGCACCTTAAACGACACCTTGTTTTAGAGCAGGAAAACAAGTGGGGGAAAGTTCTCCCCCTCTCTGTGCAGCGCCTCCTGCCGCTTCACTGAAGGGGCGCTGGGCAGAGAGGGGGAGATTTTTTCCCCCTTGTTCTCCCCCCTCTAAAACAAAGTGCGTCCTATTGTCCGGTGCGTCCAATGGTGCGAAAAATATGGTATTTTGGTGGAAACAGATGGGTTTTCATCATCGGAAACAGAATTAGCCCTCGACGTCTGAACAACTTTTTTTGAAAAAATTCCTAAGCCGCGCGGTCACAATTTCAGCAAAAATCTGACATTCTGAATTTCACGCAAAAATGTTGGCAAACTGTTGCAAACGATCCCCTGAAATGTTTTTCGGTGGAATCAGATGGATTTTTATCATCGGAAACAGAAATAGCCCTCGACGTTTGAACAACTTTTTTTGAAAAAGTCCCTAAGCGGTCACAATTTCAGCAAAAATCTGACGTTCTGCAATTCACTCAAAAATGTTGGCAAACTGTTAGAAACGATCCCCTGAAATGCTTTTCGGTGGAATCAGATGGGTTTTTATCATCGGAAACAGAATTTATTTATTTATTTATTTATTTATTTACGGCTATTAGCCCATAAAGTATGTACAAACATAAAAGCACAGAGGCATAAAGACTGATATATTCGGCACCAGAAGGTGAACACCATGATGCAGGGGTGGGTCATTGAGCAGAGCCAGATAACAGCTTGGGGCCCGGAGAGCTCCAAGGGACGGATCCCAGAAAAAAGAAAACTGAAGACGAGATCCGACATGCACTCTCTTCATAACTGTCCGATTAGTTTTTGATGTTGTTGTTGTTTTTGGTGGTTTTTGTGTGTGAGATAACCGCATTCAGGAATCTCGCCACCAGCAGAGTTACAGAAGGATCTGTATCCTGCAAAAGTAGTGCGGCATGTGACCCAACAGGCCTGCCAACCAGACGCAGTAAAGCAGGACCCAGGAATCTAGTCCTGGCTATGCTATGTAGGGGACAGTCGAACATTATATGTGGAAGAGAATCAACAGTTTTCCCGTCACACACGCATAGCGGAGACACCAAACCCTTGGAAAATCTGTGGCTCAGCAGGTTCGATGGAAGGACATTGAACCTTGCACGAATAAATGCAAGTCGGTGTGGTACAGATGATAGAGATGACATGTATGATGGAAGGCCAAGTGGTGGGGATATTCCGTGATACCTGGGGGAGCAGACACCCCCACCCCCGGCGAGGTTGTGTTGATTTTCAATGTCTGCTAATCTTTGCTCAATAAGGCTTTTGGCTGAGCGTAAGTTCATCTTTAAGGAGTCCGCTGGGGAAATTCCGATGCTCAGAAGTTTGGCATGGATTTTTCCTACCCATGGATTGACAAAGTCGTCCCGCCAGAGGCACTGAAAAAGGTAATGGTCAGGAAGCCTATGCCAGCTGGACAGCCAATAACCAAAGACTTGCTTCCAGATGACAGTCTCCAATGATGCAATCCTTAACTCCAGACGTATGGCTGCGTTGCTCACACACATGGGGAGTTTCAGGAGGCGACGGAGAAACTGATTCTGCAATGTCCCCAACGATGTTAAATTGGACCCTGGGGCCCAGAGCGGGGCAGCATAACAGAGGGTGGAAACCACTTTTGCATGGTACACCTTCAATGCAGAAGGGATGTGGGAGGCTCCATCGGCCACAAAAAATTGGAGTAGAGTATAAAGTATTGTTTTCCCTTTGTTTAGTAAATACTGTATCTGTGGCTTCCAGCTTAGGTTGTAGTGAAAAAAGACTCCCAGGTATTTAAATTTGAAAACCTGTTCTAATTGGACTCCATCTAACTTCCAGCTGTAAGTTTTCCGAGACCTGGTAAAGACCAGGACTTTAGATTTCCCATGATTAATTGTCAGATGGTTGAGTTTGAAATAAGCCGCAAAAGTCTTTAGAGCTCTGCATAAACCGACTCTAGAGTAGGAAAGGATCGCTGCATCGTCGGCATATAGGAGCAGAGGGCAGCGAAAATCAGCTAGGCGGGGGGCATGAATGTTGGCTTGAGACTCATTCAGAAAGAGCTTCATATCGCTAATAAACAAGTTGAAGAGGAGTGGGGCCAAAATGCAGCCTTGGCGCACACCTCTATTTATTGGGACCTCGTTGGATAGGTTTCCCGCCGGTGTGAGTCTCACTCTAGCTGACGACCCGTGGTGTAATTGGGTTATAAGCCATAACAGCCTTCTATCTATGCCCCATCTCTCTAATTTCTTCCATAGACAGTTTCTTGGGAT